>NC_134355.1:121695910-121775910 GCF_048569485.1 Anomaloglossus baeobatrachus | reverse complement strand
AAAAGCCTCTCCATGCAGGTGAGATGATCTCTTACCGGGATAGTGATCCGAGTGTATAATTATGTCTTATAATTTCATGTACTTACAAAAACACATTGGCAAGCTCTCACATGTTCAAGCTCATTATTGGGGTCATCAAATTACTCACATAAGTGTGTGGGATACAAAGATATTAAATTATTGACAAAAATATTCAACCATTATCCATGTTCTGTAGGAGAGCTGCATCGTTTAGGTGGCCAAGTCTTTGGTAATTAATTTGGGAAATCATTAATGACTAAGTTAAATAGTAAAATGTGGATTTTTGGGAAGATTTCCAAAAATCTGTAATAATAAAGTTTATATAATTTTTCATAGCGAAAGATTAAAAGAAGAATTTGTAGTATGCGATAAAGCACTTAAGTACTGAGGAGGATGATTAATAGTTTGGTAGGAAAAGACTAAATAGTCGGTGTTGTTTCAATAAACTTAGGGGCACTTTGCACACTATGACATCGCAAGCCGATGCTGCGATGCCGAGCGCGATAGTCCCCGCCCCCGTCGCAGCTGCGATATCATGGTGATAGCTGGCGTAGCGAACATTATCGCTATACCAGCTTCACACGCACTTACCTGCCCTGCGACGGCGCTCTGACCGGCAACCCGCCTCTTTATTAAGGGGGTGGGTCATGCGGCGTCATAGCGACGTCACGCGGCAGGCTTCCAATAGAAGCGGAGGGGCGGAGATGAGCGGGACGTAAACATCCCACCCACCTCCTTCCTTCCGCATAGCTGACGTGAGCCACAGGACGCAGGTAGGAGATGTTCCTCGCTCCTGCGGCTTCACACACAGCGATGTGTGCTGCCACTGGAACGAGGAACAACATCGTAACATCGGTCATTCCCAATTCATGTAAATGACCGACGCTACACCAGTGATACGATTACGATGCTTTTGCGCTCGTTAATCGTATCAAAACTGCTTTACACACTGCGATATCGCCTGCGACGCCGGATGTGCGTCACTTTCAATTTGACCCCACCGACATCGCACCTGCGATGTCGTAGTGTGCAAAGTGCCCCTTTCTTACTTTTATTTATCCAAAATGACCTTTTTATCCCAGATAATCATTCCACAGTGTCAGCCGCTGCTTGTCTCTCTTCTGTCCAACTTTTTTTCCACTGCCCGTTATCAAGTGTAATCCATCTTGAGAAGCAGAGAAGCTGAGACAGATTGCAGGAGGCCGGCTTTTATCTCTCTTCTCTTGCTCTCCTGTCAAATTCCATACAAGCCTAACAGAGAAATGGGCTTTCAGCTCAGGGAAGACATGGAACTGAATAATAGCGAGAGCAATGCATATTGGAGTTTATAAAAAGAAAGCTTCAGCTCCTATTATGGTAGAATAATTGTCTTGAATTGCAAGGTATAAAAAAAATTAGAATTTTGACATTTTCTGGACATATTGGACTGCTATAGTCACCAAAAGCAATTTTAACTTTTTTATTGTGAGAAGTGAGGACAGCAAGACCCTTCTTTTACTTTTGCTTCATTATTATGTCACGCAATCCCTTTGGCCAATCAACAGCAGTTTCACTGACAAATCAGAGATCAGAGATTTGGGGAAGTGAGAGAGCAGCAGCTGCTTTCACTTCCTCCAGATTTCAGTTACATCTGAAGGAGGGGACATTGATGAGGTGCTACTTGTTATGTTAAGAGAGCCCCAGGAAAGCCTCTGATGAAACTTCAGGAATGGCTTCTGCACCTGAGGCATGTACAGCTGCTATTATTTTATTTGAGGGAAACATAGTGATTGAGAAGGGAGTTATCTGGGTACACCCCTTTAAAGGGGCTCTGTCAGCAGGGTTTTGTTATGTAATCTGAAAACAGAATGCTGTAACAGTTAAAACCGAGAATTTAGCCCTGCATCTCTTATCTCCAAGTGTGTTTTTGTTTACCTTTAAACATAGTTTAAGATTTCTAGCTTTGACATTAGTAGACCCGGTAGAACATGATTTCAGCTCTGACTCTGCCCCTCTTTGTGATTAGCAGGTTCTGTCTTTAGAAATGTACAGTGAAAGTCATGTGTGGACGGGAGGAACTATATGGGCCCTGCTACATGATTCAGATTCTCTTTGCCTACATCATGCTGCTCTCAGATCAGTTAGCAAAAACCTACTGACAGATTCTCTTTACATTTTTCAACACCTTTTTTAAGTTCAGTGGGAAGTGCTCAGTAATTTCTATATTCACAGTAATACAGACAAGGCTGACTAATGTTGCCCACATGACTTTTAAACCCAGAATGAGCATAGATTTAAATAAGAAAACCTTAAATCATACTTAATCTTTTTCCCACAAATTAATCTGCTTGTGTCTTTCTAATCCAAAACCTGCTGATGGAATTATATGATTATTGTAACAATGTCACTTAAAAAAACATATTCATTTATAATGTTTTCTAGCAAGATATGACTCCTGAATGAATAATAAAAGTTAAATATTAGAAATAATAATATGATGTCGTTAATCTTTTCCCGTTTGATGAATGTAAAAAAATTTATATTAGAAAAAAAGGATTGCAGATCTCTGCCTACATTATGTTTTTCTTTCATTGTCATTCCAATGCAACATGTCACTGAAAAATGATGGGTTTCCGAACATGCTCAAAGTTGTTTCACTTCAACCCAATCAACAAAGGCAATGTCAAAGAAGCCCGGACAGCTTCTATTAAGATAAAAAGGGCAGGGGATCTCATGCTGTTTTTTCCTTACGACTCTGGGGGCAGACATTAATTGATTCCATCAGCCAATGAGAATGAATCATGATCATATTAACATATTGCTATAAATTTGGATTTACAAGCCAGAGACGCTGATTTACAATGGAATACATGAGCCATTTTAACCTGTTGCGATATCACATTAGCGAAACACTTACAAAAAGTGACTTCTTGGTCGACATCTGCCATGTCTTTTACAAAACCAAAACTTCCCTAGCAGTCGTCACTGGCTGTTTAAAATAACGGCAAGACATTAGAATCAGAAAAAGTAACCAATGACAAAAAAAGAATTTACATCCAAGAATGAATGAAAAGATTCCATTTCTGAACAGCGACATTCCAGTTAGAGCATGATTCTTTTCTTCTCTGTACAATTAATCAGTTCAGTCTTGTGCCTTTTTTTCTTAAGTAAGTCCTGTTTCACCAGCTATAAGCTTTTTATGGTTCATAAATGGTTGTTTTTGGATAGGTACGCTATAAGCGCTACAGCCACGCCAACATATATTCCGGTTCCTATGGTAATGGAAAGTACTGCTAAGAAGAGCGCTCTTCGGGAACTGGAACTTGCTTGATGAAAGTCACCTTTAGCCACCGCTTTGTTTGTCTGTAATGTGAAAAAAAAGCAACTTAGTGGATATTACAAGGATACAAAGGCTACAATTGCTGTACATTGTGCTAGAAAATGGATATCTCGATTCATCAAGACTGGCTTGAATACTGGTCTTGATTATGGGGTGTGTTGGAGTCAGAGGCATGCTTATTACCGAATTTGGCAGTTCAGACAAGTGGCATGCGACTGTGTGTGCCTTGCCACATGTTGTACTACTGTCAGTGAATGGAGTAAGATTTCTAGCATGTAAAATGCAACAGCTCATCATGTATTAGTCAAACTGTGGCATTATGCTCATCCCACCCCACTTACGTTGATTTTTGCGATCTGAAAATGCCAAAAGATACAAAGCTTTTGCGACTTTTCGAATAAATTTTTGACAGAATTCTTGCGAAAACCCTTTGATGGATTGGGGCCAAAGATTATTCATAAAAACAGTTTCTTATCATCCACCATAAACCTTCATGCATTTTTTACATCACTGTACTGTTGAAATAATTATTTGATCCCTTGCTGATTTGGGAGTTTACCCACTGACAAAGACATGAACAGTCTATAATTTTAAGGGTAGGTTAATTTTAACAGTGAGAAATAGAATATCCAAAATAAAATCCAGAAAACCACATTGTATAAATTATATTAATTTATTTGCATTTTGCAGAGAGAAATAAGTATTTGATCCCTCTGGGAAACAAGACTTCATACTTGGTGACAAAAACCTTAAAATCAGTCATTTTTTGTAGTTGATGATGAGGTTTACGCACGTTAGTTATACATTATGTATTATGTAGGAACAAATCAAAACCAATAAAGACCATTACTAATGGTGACGAGATGGCTTTATGTGGACATACAACTGGAAGCCATAGTCCCATTGAATCAAGTGATAATAACCTTTCAGTTACTTCTTTGCATTTCAACTAAAATAGGATTAGCCTGATGTGGTGACCAATAGGCAACACTTTTCCATTGCTGCCACATCTTTTAGTTTATACAGGCTTTGATGAAAGAGAACAAATAATATACTCAAGAAAACATACATGCATAACATGTTTAAAATCCAGACACTTGGCTCCGGCTGAACACTGTATAGGATGGGGGTCTATGAAGAAACAAAGTTATGAAGATTGTAGCCCAAAACATTGTGAAATCTTTTTAACTAAGATAATCTACTTATTTTTTGCTTCCAAGGCATAGTTGTGTATAGCCTATAAATAAAAATTGTTTGTCAGAAAACACCAAGCATAAATCTGAAGTTTTTCATCTCCGGATTAATCCGAACCTGACATGAGGATATCCCATAAAGCAGGACGGGGTAACCTTTATTTTTAGCGCTACTTTATTTGTTTGTACCACTTTCAACATCTGAAACTTATAAGAATATTACTACCTGAGACAAATTGAAAGTTTTTGATATAAATATCTGATAAGTGAGAGTTCCATTTCTAGATATTAAGGGTCCCCTGGTCCCCCATGTTTTACTTTAGGGAAAATGGATCAAGTTTTATGGATATAAGCTCAGCTATCATCATTGTAATTTATGGGACTTAATTGTCAAGTGTTTCATATGCCTCAAAAGATATGGTGGAGAGAACCACAATCATATACAACCATTTCTTCCTCTGGAGTACTAAACAGAGAGAAGTCCAAAATATGGAGAAGTCATTAGTGTCAGTGATGAGCGAATTTTCTGAAATTCAAACTTGATAGTTCACTCAACTTTGGTCTGCAGATTCAATTCACATAGATGATGCCAAAGATGGCTAAGCAAAGACTTCACTGGTTACAGGACCAAAGTGACAGGTATTGGCTGGGAAGTATTAAAGGGACTCTATCGGAAGGTTTCTCCAATGTAATCTGAAGACAGGATGCTGCAGAGTTAAAACAGAGACTTCAGCCCTGTGCCTGTTATCTCACAGTCTTTTTTTCTATATTTTCAATGTTAGTTTAAGCCTCTTATCTTCACCATTAGTGGGTCTCAGCAGCTCATGAGTTATAGTCCGTCTCTGCCCCCTTCTGTGATTCGCAGCTTCTGTGTATGGAAACATACACTGAAATCCTGGTGTGGGCAGAGGCAGCTATCATAGCTCTGCTACGTTCAAAATCTAAACTCTTTCACTGTCATAACAGCTTAACACAGTAATCTAAGTGATACATCGTTTAACTCAGTGTCTCTCTGCCTACATCATGCTGCTCTTAGATGAGTTAGCAAAAACCTGCTGATAGATTCCCTTTAATTTTTTACATTTCTTCCTGGTCTGTTTTAATCTAGCAACATAGT
This sequence comes from Anomaloglossus baeobatrachus, assembly GCF_048569485.1. Taxonomy (NCBI): domain Eukaryota; kingdom Metazoa; phylum Chordata; class Amphibia; order Anura; family Aromobatidae; genus Anomaloglossus; species Anomaloglossus baeobatrachus. Next base: position 121,770,260 of record NC_134355.1, on the reverse strand, counting down.
AGCTAGGGGCCTTATTAGGTCCACATCATGGGACATATTTGATTTTATCATGTATGTGATTTTTCAATAAAGAAGACAGAATTTTTTTAAGGAAAATTTTGGTGCTGGACCTTTCCTTTTTTCTATTTGACTTGTGGTAGCCAGCCATGTCCGCCCACCTGTGTGTCTGCAGACCTAACAGTGAGCTTTCTCCCCACTCCTGTTTCCTTTGGATTACTTAGCAAACTAGTGGCTTTCCTGGATGTCACTGAAAAGAATTGTAAGAAATTGGGATTTTCTTAAATCAAATATTGTGAAATTTTAGGTAAATTCAATATACCGCATACAAATAATTTATCTTTACTATGCACAGTATGTGGTACAGGGTTTTCTACTCAACTTAATTCAGAGATAATTCAATGGGATTAGTTAAATTCAAATTGTGTAGTTAGATTATTTTCTCATTTTATTGTATAAAAAGATTTATGCAATATGATTTTCAAGACTATGATGGAACTCATCTGGCCCCACGGCAGCTGGATCTGCACCCCTGCCATAGAAAGAACACCTTTGGCACTTGCAAATTTCTTGTCAATAATTGTGTCATCTATAAAATCCTAATAAGATTCTAAAAAACACAACCTGTTGGGAGTTGTAAAAGACTATACATGGCTATGACTTTCTAGAAAAATATAATATCACTAGGTATGGGTACTAGATTCCTGACAGTTGGGATTTGATTTTGTGATTTATTCAGATTACCCTCTATCTATCTATCCTCTGGATCAATACATAATTGGAATCGAGAAACACTGATGTACACTAACTACTTAGAATTAGAAATGAGTCAATATTTTGAAATTCAAATATGTCGACTTTCCAGAAATTTCCCAGGAAATGTAATTTGCGGTGAACCAAATCATCATAAAATGAAAATACTCCAAAGTATCTAATTGGCCTAAAAAGTATGTATGACACTATTCTCTTTTTATCCCAGTCTAATCTTATTCAATACTGTGCTATCTCACACTCGATCCATATTATTTAATAATATTAATGTATTATTATTATGTAGTTATTTTTTACTTTTTCATGGCTTTCTTTCCCTACCTTTGTGGCTAAGTTGTGAGTTATCCAGATTCACTCCAAGACAGCTGCTGCGTTTCCTGTTTCTGCTTTTATACAGACTTGATAGCCCTTCCTCATAGGCTGTGGTATACCAAATGATGCAATAGCTGAAAAGCATTAAGGTGAAGCCCGTCTGAAGTTATTTGCTTCTTAGGTCCCTGATGTAATCTTCTGTAATTTATGAAATGGCACCTGGTATTTTAGATGATTTGCATAAGAATATAGGAAATTGTTCAGCGAATTCCTAACAATTCTACACAATTTTGATTCACAGCAAACTGAATCGCTCATCCCTTACTTGCAAGTTGCAACATTCTCATTTTTAGATTTGAATGGTCTGTATTACGTGCATGTTACACCAACCACTACAATTTTATATTCATTTTTGTTCAATACTTGGTATAGTGTGTTCTACTGAACTTAATTCAGAGCACATTCAATGAGATTAGTTACCTTTAAATTGTGCACTTACATTATTTCCCATTTTATTGTATAAAAAGATTTCTGCAGTGTGATTTGAAGAAAAGTTTATAGTGGTATACCATTTTGTGTTCTTATTCTGTATGACTACTTTTATTAAATCTCTGACCAAAGAACCTCTTTATATTATTCATACCAGATTATGTCTAGTTGCGATGTGTAACTTCAATGAACAGCCCAATTGATTTTATATATAAACCTAGACGTTGCAGTTGAAAATAAAATGTGTGATCAGACTGCAAAGAAACATGGCATCTCAAGTCAAATAGCGGATATATTATTGGCAGATAGCAAATATTATAATTCAATTCAATACAGCATATAATGTTATATAAAGAAACTATGTGCATAACTAGTCACAATGAATGTGTCACAATGTTACTTTAGCATAGCGAGGATCAGGGGGCTCCTATACTGTCCCTTACGCTAGGGACCCTAGGGTATCCCTCACCTCTGGATTACTCCTAATGGTGGAGACACTGGAGTCATGTGCCTTCCTTTTCTACTAAGAAATACTAATCTATTACACCATAATACAATAATCCAGCACCAGGGAAAAAAGGCTTAATCATAAATTAAAATTTAACTTTTATTGGATCCCACATTAAAATCCATAAACAGACATATTAAAAATCTAAGAAACCCAGATTAGGTAAATATTCCTATCAATGCTCCATGAATTCACCCATCCTAATAAATGTATGTACTTAAGCCGGCGGTCTGAAGTAGAAAGTAATTTTCTCCTAAATCACTATGTATTTAGTAACATAAACTAAACTATTTTCTATTATACTTGAATTACAAAATTCCCTACAGTTCCCTAAATACACTATTTAACTGCTTTTCTATTTTTTTCACTACCTTTTGAATGACACTTTTTTTGAGAATCCCAGTGTATGGTAGGATACTCAAATGAAGCGTCATCATTGGACAGAGACTGTGATCACTGCCACATACTCTGCCCCTTCCCTCATAAAAAGTGTCATCAGTAGAGTTGAGCGCGGTTCGTGGTTCGTGGTTCTCCAGTTCTAGGCTCGAGTGATTTTGGGGCATGTTCTAGATCGAACTAGAACTCGAGCTTTTTTGCAAAAGCTCGATAGTTCTAGAAACGTTCGAGAACGGTTCTAGCAGCAAAAAACCAGCTAAATCCTAGCTTGGTTTCTGCTGTAATAGTGTAAGTCACTCTGTGAATCAAACTATTATCACATTTCAGTGTATAGTGTGCGGGAACAGCGCCTTCAGATCACTGCTGTTTGTATAATGGCGATCGCCATTTTTTTTTTTTTCTTGTCTTCCTTCCCTAAGCGCGCGCGTCTTGTGGGGCGGGCCAGCATGTCAGCCAATCCCAGACACACACACAGCTAAGTGGACTTTTAGCCAGAGAAGCAACGGCATGTGTGATAGGATGTCCATGTCACATGTCCCTGCATTATAAAACCGGACATTTTCCTCCAGGACGCCAATATCTCTTCTGCGTCTTTGGTGTCAGACATCACTGTCGCAGCTCCGTCTTGAGTCCTATCGCTGATACAGCTGTATGCGCTCCATACACAGCGCTGGACAGCTTAGGGAGAGCACTTTCTAGCAGTCCTTTTAAGGGCTCAAACCGGCAGGGTCAGAATAAGGGGTGACAAGTCCTGAAAACAGCGCCAGCGTCTGTGTAGCCAAGGTCAGGGATTTCCTCCCTGCATTTCCCTATTAGGAGGGATAGAAAGGCAGGCTTCCATTCCTCTACCCAGAGCCCCAAAATCCTGGCACTGTACCCTCCTGTCCTCTGCACACTCCAACTCATGATAACTAAGCCATTATACTAGCAAACACTCAGTGTACCTAGTGGCATCCTATACGTGGCTATTGGACTTTGCTATAGTCACACTAGTGCAAAGACATTTGCAGAGCGCGTCTGCCTGCATTGCACACTCCAACTCATGATAACTAAGCCATTATACTAGCAAACACTCAGTGTACCTAGTGGCATCCTATACGTGGCTATTGGACTTTGCTATAGTCACACTAGTGCAAAGACATTTGCAGAGCGCGTCTGCCTGCATTGCACACTCCAACTCATTATAACTAAGCCATTATACTAGCAAACACTCAGTGTACTTAGTGGCATCCTATCTGTGGCTATTGGACTTTGCTATAGTCCCACTAGTGCAAAGACATTTGCAGAGCGCGTCTGCCTGCATTGCACACTCCAACTCATTATAACTAAGCCATTATACTAGCAAACACTCAGTGTACCTAGTGGCATCCTATCTGTGGCTATTGGACTTTGCTATAGTCCCACTAGTGCAAAGACATTTGCAGAGTGCGTCTGCCTGCATTGCACACTCCAACTCATGATAACTAAGCCATTATACTAGCAAACACTCAGTGTACCTAGTGGCATCCTATCTGTGGCTATTGGACTTTGCTATAGTCACACTAGTGCAAAGACATTTGCAGAGCGCGTCTGCCTGCATTGCACACTCCAACTCATTATAACTAAGCCATTATACTAGCAAACACTCAGTGTACCTAGTGGCATCCTATCTGTGGCTATTGGACTTTGCTATAGTCCCACTAGTGCAAAGACATTTGCAGAGCGCGTCTGCCTGCATTGCACACTCCAACTCATGATAACTAAGCCATTATACTAGCAAACACTCAGTGTACCTAGTGGCATCCTATCTGTGGCTATTGGACTTTGCTATAGTCCCACTAGTGCAAAGACATTTGCAGAGCGCGTCTGCCTGCATTGCACACTCCAACTCATAACTAAGCCATTATACTAGCAAACACTCAGTGTACCTAGTGGCATCCTATACGTGGCTATTGGACTTTGCTATAGTCCCACTAGTGCAAAGACATTTGCAGAGCGCATCTGCCTGCATTGCACACTCCAACTCATTATAACTAAGCCATTATACTAGCAAACACTCAGTGTACCTAGTGGCATCCTATCCGTGGCTATTGGACTTTGCTATAGTCCCACTAGTGCAAAGACATTTGCAGAGCGCGTCTGCCTGCATTGCACACTCCAACTCATTATAACTAAGCCATTATACTAGCAAACACTCAGTGTACCTAGTGGCATCCTATACGTGGCTATTGGACTTTGCTATAGTCCCACTAGGGCAAAGATATTTGCAGAGCGCATCTGCCTGCGTTGCACACTCCAACTCATTATAACTAAGCCATTATACTAGCAAACACTCAGTGTACCTAGTGGCATCCTATACGTGGCTATTGGACTTTGCTATAGTCCCACTAGTGCAAAGACATTTGCAGAGCGCGTCTGCCTGCATTGCACACTCCAACTCATTATAACTAAGCCATTATACTAGCAAACACTCAGTGTACCTAGTGGCATCCTATCTGTGGCTATTGGACTTTGCTATAGTCCCACTAGTGCAAAGACATTTGCAGAGCGCGTCTGCCTGCATTGCACACTCCAACTCATGATAACTAAGCCATTATACGAGCAAACACTCAGTGTACCTAGTGGCATCCTATACGTGGCTATTGGACTTTGCTATAGTCACACTAGTGCAAAGACATTTGCAGAGCGCGTCTGCCTGCATTGCACACTCCAACTCATGATAACTAAGCCATTATACTAGCAAACACTCAGTGTACCTAGTGGCATCCTATCTGTGGCTATTGGACTTTGCTATAGTCCCACTAGTGCAAAGACATTTGCAGAGCGCGTCTGCCTGCATTGCACACTCCAACTCATTATAACTAAGCCATTATACTAGCAAACACTCAGTGTACCTAGTGGCATCCTATCTGTGGCTATTGGACTTTGCTATAGTCCCACTAGTGCAAAGACATTTGCAGAGCGCGTCTGCCTGCATTGCACACTCCAACTCATGATAACTAAGCCATTATACGAGCAAACACTCAGTGTACCTAGTGGCATCCTATACGTGGCTATTGGACTTTGCTATAGTCACACTAGTGCAAAGACATTTGCAGAGCGCGTCTGCCTGCATTGCACACTCCAACTCATGATAACTAAGCCATTATACTAGCAAACACTCAGTGTACCTAGTGGCATCCTATCTGTGGCTATTGGACTTTGCTATAGTCCCACTAGTGCAAAGACATTTGCAGAGCGCGTCTGCCTGCATTGCACACTCCAACTCATGATAACTAAGCCATTATACTAGCAAACACTCAGTGTACCTAGTGGCATCCTATCTGTGGCTATTGGACTTTGCTATAGTCCCACTAGTGCAAAGACATTTGCAGAGCGCGTCTGCCTGCATTGCACACTCCAACTCATGATAACTAAGCCATTATACTAGCAAACACTCAGTGTACCTAGTGGCATCCTATCTGTGGCTATTGGACTTTGCTATAGTCCCACTAGTGCAAAGACATTTGCAGAGCGCGTCTGCCTGCATTGCACACTCCAACTCATGATAACTAAGCCATTATACTAGCAAACACTCAGTGTACCTAGTGGCATCCTATCTGTGGCTATTGGACTTTGCTATAGTCCCACTAGTGCAAAGACATTTGCAGAGCGCGTCTGCCTGCATTGCACACTCCAACTCATAACTAAGCCATTATACTAGCAAACACTCAGTGTACCTAGTGGCATCCTATACGTGGCTATTGGACTTTGCTATAGTCCCACTAGTGCAAAGACATTTGCAGCACCTCTACCTGCATTGCACACTCCAACTCATTATAACTAAGCCATTATACTAGCAATTTTTGCTGCCAGTTTAAGGGCCGTAGTTGCATTGTCAGGGATATTTATTCTTTATTATTCTGCTGTTAATAAAGCTAGACCACCACTGCAATCTACACCACCTCTCAATTTTTACTACCACATTTTCAGTCCACAGTCTTGTCGCAATCAACATGAGTGGCAAAATGACAGATGCTGGTGGAAAGGGGAAGAGGCGTGGTGGAAAAGGCAAAAAAGGTTTTGTCCGTGGGGAAGGTGGCAAAGCTCCATTATCATCTGCTGAAGATAGACCATCTACCAGCAAAAGTAAGATGTCTGCTACTTACCGTGGACAATCCGATGTGCTCCCTTTTTTACGGACACGAACAACAGGAACAAAGGTAGATGATGGGCAAAAAAGGAAAATGCTTGAATGGATCTCAAGTGGTCCAACAAGTGCCCTCTCAGCCACTTCAAGTACCGCATCCAAAAAACACCAGTCCTCTGAGTTGTCATCCCAATCAAACTTGCTTTCTCCCAGCTCTGAAGTCTCCATCAGCCCTGCACAGTATGGTGGAACTGAGATGGCTGAGTCTGCAGAGCTGTTCAGTCACACTATAGCCTGGGAATCAGAGGTCTGCTCCCAAGCTACAGTGAGTACAGAACAGAAAATGGTCTGCAGTGATGCCCAGAACCTTTGTGACTCTGATTCAGGCCGTGAGGACCAAGTTTCTGAGCATAATGTTGACCCTTTGTCACAAACTGTAACACCTGTGGTTATAGACAATGAGGAACATACTGATGAAGATGAGACGCAGATACCCGATTGGGATGACAACTTAAATATTCGGTCAGGGCAAGAAGAGGCTCGGTCTGAGGGGGAGGGGAGTGCAAACACAACAATTGATGATGAAGTTCTAGATCTCACCTACTGTCAACCCACAGTCAGACACTTGAGGAGGTCAACAGAGGCGGTGGAGGAGGATGCAACCGACGACGAAGTTACTTTGCACCTTCCTGGACAGAGTCGGAGCACTGGTAGCACGTCTACAACTGCATCCTCACCCACCACTCTGCCTATGAGCATTATTCGGGGTGGATCAACAGGTCGCATGGCCTCTAAGCCTTGCCTAGCCTGGTCCTTTTTTGACATAGAAAAAGATCACCCAAATTATGTGATCTGTAAACTTTGTCATGATTCTCTTAGTAGAGGTCAAAACCTCAGCAGTTTGACAACTTCTTCCATGAATCGTCACATGAATAAATATCATAGGTCCCGGTGGGAAGCTCACCGTGCTGCAATGCGGCCTAGCGGAGCGAACCATCCACCACCTGCCCCTTCCAGTGCATCCGCGCGCTCTTCATCTTCTAGGACTGTGGGGACAGCTGTCACACCTGTTTTTCCACGCACAACTTCCACCACTGTAACCGCAACAGGCAGTTTGCTTGGTATGTCGTCAGTTGGTTTGGAAGGGGAAACAAGTGAGTGTGTACAGCTCTCTCAGACATCGATAGCACGAACGTTGGATGAAGGCAACATCATGTCTCCGCCTGCACTTTCCTCACAAACCTGCATTTTTCCAGGGACACCCTACTCAACACCGTCTACACACAGCAGCCAGATCTCTGTCCCTCAGATGTGGTCAAATAAAAGGCCACTTCCTGCGACCCATGACAAAGCTAAGAGGTTGACTCTATCCTTCTGTAAGCTGTTGGCTACCGAAATGCTGCCTTTCCGCCTAGTGGACACACAGGATTTTAGAGACCTTATGTCTGTCGCTGTGCCCCAGTACCAGATGCCTAGTCGCCACTACTTCTCTAAGAAAGGTGTGCCCGCGCTACACCAGCATGTCGCACACAACATCACCGCTTCCTTGAGAAACTCTGTGTGTGAACGGGTGCATTTCACCACCGATACTTGGACCAGTAAGCATGGACAGGGACGTTACATGTCGCTGACTGGGCACTGGGTAACTATGGTGATAGATGGTGAAGGGTCTGCTGCACAAGTCTTGCCGTCCCCACGACTTGTGTGTCAATCCTCTGTCTGTCCAAGTTCCGCCACTGCTTCTGCATCCTCCACCTCATCTGGGTCCTCCACCTCCGCCCCAAGCCTGCCTGGTCAGGCCACCAGCGTTCTCACTGCGCAGAAGGAATCACGCACCCCTCATTACTATGCTGGCAGCAGAGCGCAACGGCATCAGGCGGTCTTTAGCTTGACATGTCTTGGGAATAAGAGTCACACAGCTGAGGAGTTGTGGTCAGCTCTGCGGTCCGAGTTTAATAAATGGTTGTCTCCACTCAACCTGCAGCCTGGTAAGGCCGTGTGCGACAATGCTGCAAACCTGGGTGCGGCCCTTCGCCTGGGCAAGGTGACACACGTCCCTTGTATGGCTCACGTGTTGAACCTTGTCGTCCAGCAATTTTTAACACACTATCCCGGCCTAGATGGCCTTCTGAACAGGGCACGAAAACTGTCTGCTCACTTCCGCCATTCAAGCGCCGCAGCAGAGCGACTTGCATCGCTCCAGAAGTCTTTCGGCCTGCCGGTTCATCGCCTGAAATGCGATGTGGCGACACGCTGGAATTCAACTCTCCACATGTTACAGCGACTGTGGCAGCACCGCAGAGCCCTGGTGCAATACGTCATGACGTATAGCCTGGGCCAACGAGATGCAGAGGTGGGGCAGATCACCCTGATGGAGTGGTCTCAGATCAAGGACCTATGCACCCTTCTGCACAGTTTCGACATGGCGACGAATATGTTTAGCTCTGACAATGCCATTATCAGCATGACGATTCCAGTCATTTACATGCTGGAGCACACGCTAAACACTATTCGGAGTCAGGGGGTGGGACAACATGAAGGGGAGGAACTACAGGAGGATTCATATGCGCAAGGGACAACAACATCACCAAGGTCCAGACGTTCATCATCACCAACGCAGCAGGCATGGGACCATGGGGGACAGGGATCGACAAGGGCGCATAGTAGCAGGCGAAATGTTGAGCAAGGTGCAGGAGAACATGAAGAAATGGAGGACGCACTGTCCATGGACATGGAAGACTCAGCGGATGAGGGAGACCTTGGTCAAATTTCAGTTGAAAGAGGTTGGGGGGAGATGTCAGAGGAAGAAAGAACGGGTAGCACCTCTATGCCACAAACACAGCGTGGACTTGGTCCGCATGGCTGCGCAAGACACATGAGTGCCTTTTTGTTGCACTACCTCCAACATGACAGTCGTATTGTCAAAATTAGAAGTGATGATGACTACTGGATTGCCACACTATTAGATCCCCGGTACAAGTCCAAATTTTGTGACATAATTCCAGCCATAGAAAGGGACGCACGTATGCAGGAGTATCAGCAGAAGCTGATACTCGATCTTAGCTCGGCTTTTCCACCAAACAACCGTGCAGGTGCAGGGAGGGAATCTCCCAGTTGTAACTTGACAAACATGGGACGGTCTCGTCATCTTCAACAGTCTACCCGTACCAGTAGGACCGTATCTGGTGCTGGTAACAGCAATTTTATGGAATCTTTTCATATTTTTTTTAGACCCTCCTTTGCAAGGCCACCAGAGACAACAAGTCTGACACATAGTCAACGGCTGGAGAGGATGATACAGGAGTATCTCCAAATGAACATCGATGCCATGACTGTGCAACTGGAGCCTTGCTCCTTTTGGGCTTCAAACCTAGAAAAATGGCCAGAGCTCTCCAGTTACGCCTTGGAGATTTTGTCGTGTCCAGCTGCCAGCGTTGTCTCTGAACGTGTCTTCAGTACTGCTGGGTGTGTGCTGACAGATAAGTGCACGCGTCTGTCCAGTGACAATGTGGACAGACTGACGTTCATCAAAATGAACAAGTCATGGATCCAGAAGGAATTTACAACCCCTGTGTCATCCTGGGGAGAGTAAATGCTTGTGGATTTGGAATGTGCTTGATGCAAATCTAGCTGTGAAGTGTACAACTAGGGCACAAGTGCTGCCACTGAATGGGTGGGTGTGTGTGGGGCACAATTTTTGGAAAAAAAGGGAGACTCCGCTTGGAGTAACCCTTGCTTACATTGTTTTTAAAAGAAGCCAAGATGAACAAGTCATGGTTCAGCAAAGACTTTATCTACCTACCCCGGTGTCACGCTGGGGACGGTTAATTATGGCGTATTTTTGAATGTGCTTGATGCAAATCAAAACAACCTGTTTGCAACTGGGGCACAACTGCTGCCACTGAAGGGGTGGGTGTGTGTGGGGCCCAATTTTTGGAAAAAAGGGAGACTCCGCTTGGAGTAACCCTTGCTTGCTGTGTTTTTTAAAAGGAGCCAAGATGAACAGAGCTGGGATCAGGAAAGACTTTGCTACCTACCCCGGTGTCATCCTGGGGACGGTTAATTATGGCGTATTTTTGAATGTGCTTGATGCAAACCTAGCTGTGAATTGTACAACTGGGGCACAACTGCTGCCACTGAAGGGGTGGGTGTGTGTGGGGCCCAATTTTTGGAAAAAAAGGAAGACTCCGCTTGGAGTAACCCTTGCTTACATTGTTTTTAAAAGAAGCCAAGATGAACAGAGCTGGGATCAGGAAAGACTTTGCTACCTACCCCGGTGTCATCCTGGGGACGGTTAATTATGGCATATTTTTGAATGTGCTTGATGCAAATCTAGCTGTGAAGTGTACAACTGGGGCACAAGTGCTGCCACTGAAGGGGTGGGTGTGTGTGGGGCACAATTTTTGGAAAAAAGGGAGACTCCGCTTGGAGTAACCCTTGCTTACATTGTTTTTAAAAGAAGCCAAGATTAACAAGTCATGGTTCAGCAAAGACTTTATCTACCTACCCCGGTGTCACGCTGGGGACGGTTAATTATGGCGTATTTTTGAATGTGCTTGATGCAAATCAAAACATCCTGTTTGCAACTAGGGCCCAAGTGCTGCCACTGATGGGGTGGGTGTCTGTGTGGCCCAATTTTTGGAAAAAAGGGAGACTCCGCTTGGAGTAACCCTTGCTTGCTGTGTTTTTAAAAGAAGCCAAGATGAACAGAGCTGGGATCAGGAAAGACTTTGCTACCTACCCCGGTGTCATCCTGGGGACGGATAAGAATGGCGTATTTTTGAATGTGCTTGATGCAAATGTAGCTGTGAAGTGTACAACTGGGGCACAACTGCTGCCACTGAAGGGGTGGGTGTGTGTGGGGCCCAATTTTTGGAAAAAAGGGAGACTCCGCTTGGAGTAACCCTTGCTTACATTGTTTTTAAAAGAAGCCAAGATGAACAAGTCATGGTTCAGCAAAGACTTTATCTACCTGCCCCGGTGTCACGCTGGGGACGGTTAATTATGGCGTATTTTTGAATGTGCTTGATGCAAATCAAAACATCCTGTTTGCAACTAGGGCCCAAGTGCTGCCACTGATGGGGTGGGTGTCTGTGTGGCCCAATTTTTGGAAAAAAGGGAGACTCCGCTTGGAGTAACCCTTGCTTGCTGTGTTTTTAAAAGAAGCCAAGATGAACAGAGCTGGGATCAGGAAAGACTTTGCTACCTACCCCGGTGTCATCCTGGGGACGGATAAGAATGGCGTATTTTTGAATGTGCTTGATGCAAATGTAGCTGTGAAGTGTACAACTGGGGCACAACTGCTGCCTCTGAAGGGGTGGGTGTGTGTGGGGCCCAATTTTTGGAAAAAAGGGAGACTCCGCTTGGAGTAACCCTTGCTTGCTGTGTTTTTTAAAAGGAGCCAAGATGAACAGAGCTGGGATCAGGAAAGACTTTGCTACCTACCCTGGTGTCATCCTGGGGACGGTTAATTATGGCGTATTTTTGAATGTGCTTGATGCAAACCTAGCTGTGAATTGTACAACTGGGGCACAACTGCTGCCACTGAAGGGGTGGGTGTGTGTGGGGCCCAATTTTTGGAAAAAAGGAAGACTCCGCTTGGAGTAACCCTTGCCTACATTGTTTTTAAAAGAAGCCAAGATGAACAGAGCTGGGATCAGGAAAGACTTTGCTACCTACCCCGGTGTCATCCTGGGGACGGTTAATTATGGCGTATTTTTGAATGTGCTTGATGCAAATCTAGCTGTGAAGTGTACAACTAGGGCACAAGTGCTGCCACTGAAGGGGTGGGTGTGTGTGGGGCCCAATTTTTGGAAAAAAGGGAGACTCCGCTTGGAGTAACCCTTGCTTACATTGTTTTTAAAAGAAGCCAAGATGAACAAGTCATGGTTCAGCAAAGACTTTATCTACCTACCCCGGTGTCACGCTGGGGACGGTTAATTATGGCGTATTTTTGAATGTGCTTGATGCAAATCAAAACATCCTGTTTGCAACTAGGGCCCAAGTGCTGCCACTGATGGGGTGGGTGTCTGTGTGGCCCAATTTTTGGAAAAAAGGGAGACTCCGCTTGGAGTAACCCTTGCTTGCTGTGTTTTTAAAAGAAGCCAAGATGAACAGAGCTGGGATCAGGAAAGACTTTGCTACCTACCCCGGTGTCATCCTGGGGACGGATAAGAATGGCGTATTTTTGAATGTGCTTGATGCAAATGTAGCTGTGAAGTGTACAACTGGGGCACAACTGCTGCCACTGAAGGGGTGGGTGTGTGTGGGGCCCAATTTTTGGAAAAAAGGGAGACTCCGCTTGGAGTAACCCTTGCTTACATTGTTTTTAAAAGAAGCCAAGATGAACAAGTCATGGTTCAGCAAAGACTTTATCTACCTACCCCGGTGTCACGCTGGGGACGGTTAATTATGGCGTATTTTTGAATGTGCTTGATGCAAATCAAAACATCCTGTTTGCAACTAGGGCCCAAGTGCTGCCACTGATGGGGTGGGTGTCTGTGTGGCCCAATTTTTGGAAAAAAGGGAGACTCCGCTTGGAGTAACCCTTGCTTGCTGTGTTTTTAAAAGAAGCCAAGATGAACAGAGCTGGGATCAGGAAAGACTTTGCTACCTAACCCGGTGTCCTCCTGGGGACGGATAAGAATGGCGTATTTTTGAATGTGCTTGATGCAAATGTAGCTGTGAAGTGTACAACTGGGGCACAACTGCTGCCACTGAAGGGGTGGGTGTCTGTGTGGCCCAATTTTTGGAAAAAAGGGAGACTCTGCTTGGAGTCACCTTGCGGTGTTTTACATGACTTTAGAAGGGCGTGCCATGCCTATATCTGTGTGTCCTCCTCTTTTTCCTTGTCCAGCTGTTTTGTTTTCACATGAGTATATGTCCTTGTCACTTTCCCATGTGTTTGAGTTGTTTGTCACCTTTTGGACACCTTTGAGGGTGTTTTCTAGGTGTTTTTCTGTGTTTGTGATTGCCTGCCATTGTTTCCTATGCAGTTCGAGTTCGGTTCGTCGAACGTTCGACGAGCCGAACTCGAACGGGACCTCCGTTCGGCGAACCGGCCTCAAGCCGAACCGGGACCGGTTCGCTCATCTCTAGTCATCAGTGACGCTCGTTCCAGGGGCTGGGCTAGTCCCTACTCTGTCCCTGAACTCCGCGCACTGTCCGTTGTGCACAATGACATTGAGCACTCTGTTGCCGGCTCAGATCAGCAAGTATGAGCCAGCAATAAAGCACGTTGTTAGAATACCAGAGACCAGTGATTTTACATGTCTCTGATGACGCGCTCTGTTGCTAGCTTATTACTACTGATCTGAGCTGGGATTATACAGCGCAGTATCATTAACCCATGAAATGAGTGTCACTGATAATTGTGTTGTTTTAGGGAGGCGGCAGAAGTTGCGACCGTGACTACAGTCTCTGCCCCCTGATGATACTTCATTTGAGTATCCCTGCATTCACTGGGATTCTCAAACAAACGGTCATCAAAAAAGGAAGCAAATAAGTATTGAAAAAAATTGGAAAAACAGTTAGATCATGTAAATGGGGAACTGTAAGGAGTTTTTATTTCAAATATATTAGAAAATATTTCAGATTATGGCACTAAATAGAGTAGATAGGGATTTAGGATGAAAATTTACATTGGACTTTGGACCACCCCTTTATTTTGAATATTTCAAGTGCTTATCAAGTTTACAGTTCCTATCCACTTGTATTCCGTTAGGGAAGAATATTAAAATGATACAACATTTTTTAGCTCTTTGAGAGTGAATAATAGCCTTTTTATTTCTATTAGGCACATTATTGTTCAATATGCTAATTTTTATAATGTTCACACTGACTTCTATACCTTTTGAATTTGTAACTGGCATCTTTAAAGGGAACCAACCATCAGAATTTTCATACATCAGGTAAAGCCAGTTCCATGCTGGCACTAGAATGTTGAATGCAATCATACCTACAGTTCACAGATTGCATGCTTGATTGCTGAAAAATATTTAATCCAAGTTCCAGAAATGCACTGCTTGCTTGATTGTCATCATTTCATTTATGTCCGGCCGCATGCTCAGTAGCAATTAAAAGTATTTCCTGAATACTTTACTAAGATGGCGTCGGGGACAGTGCTATGCACAGGCACTGACACCAGCGCCATCTAAGTAAAGTGTTCAGGAAATACTTCTAGTTGCTACTGGTCATGCACTGGACATAAGTGAAATGATGGCGATGAGGGGGGAGAAAGGCAAGGCCAGCATACATGGGCTGATTAAGAATGCAAGACCCAAATAGTTCCACCCCAATGCATAAACCAATCAAACGAGCAGTACATTTCCAGAACTTGGATTCAAGATTTTTCAGCAATCAAGCATGCAATCTGTGAACTAAATGTATCATTGCATTCAGCATTCTAGGGCCAGTATGGCACTGGCTTTACTTTATATTAGAGATGAGCCACCCCCCTAGTGTTCGTGTTCGGTTCAGTTCGTCGAACGGAAGCTCCGTTCGACGAACGTTCGACGAACCGCTCGACGAACCACTCGAACCCCATTGAAAACAATGGGAGGCAAACACAAACACATAAAAACACATTATACATGTACACATACAGTTAATAAACATTGCCATAACACTTACAGGTCCCCGCGATGAATCCTGCAATCTGTCTCCCGCCGCTTTTCCTTCCGATAATCACTGCGTCCTCCCGGTAACCAGCACTGATGATAGGACGTATCGTAATGTCAAAATAGCATGTGACCAGTCACGTGTCTATTATCTCTTTGGCTACAGACTGGTCACATGGCTATACATCATGCTAGGTCCTGTCAGTGCATCTCTCCAGCACGCGGTGATTGTTCCAGCATCTCCGTGTACCGGCGAAATGCTCTGGCACATGGTCGGCTTCCCCGTCCATGCATGTCGGCGCTATTTACAGAGTCAGCCCACATGCAAGGACTGGATGCCACAGCTGGTGAATAACGGAGATCACCGTTGCTATAGCAACGTGCCTGTCAGCGGTGACGTCACTGCTTACAGCCCGCAGCCTCTGCTCACTCACTGAATCTCACGGGAGCAGCAGCGTTCTTCGTCGCATGCTGTGCTGTCTGATGTAGCAGAGCTGCATGGGTTGAAAGAGAAAGAAGACAGAAGACCATGGATCGTGGAGGGCTGAGAGGGAGTAATAAACATGGAGTCTCTAATGTGTCTGTGTATTTATTTCTATTAAAGTATTTTTTCTCTGTGTGGTGTCTTTTTTTAACCCTTTATTGGAAATTCTTAATGGCCAGGTCAAACTTGCCTGACATTAAGAATCTCTGGCTTAATACTAGCTAGTAAAACAAAGCTAGTATTAACTCATTATTACCCAGCAAACCACCCGGCTTCAGGGCTGGTGGAAGAGTTGGATACAGCGCCAGATGATGGTGCTTCTATGAAAGCACCATTTTCTGGGGTGGCTGTGGACTACAATTCGCAACAGAGGGACCCAGAAACCTCGGGCTAACCTGTGCTGCGGATTCCAATCCCCAGCGGCCTAGTTGTACCTGGCTGGACACAAAAATGGGGCGAAGCTCATGTCGATTTTTTTTTAATTAGCGTATTTCATGAAATTCATGAAATAATTAAAAAAACGGCTTCCCTATTTTTTTAGTTCCCAGCCGGGTACAAATAGGCAGCTGGGGGTTGGGGGAGCCATACCTGCCTACTGTACCTGGCTAGCATACAAAAATATGAATGAAAAATAAAAAACTCCTCCATACAGTCCTGGATGAAGTATGCTGAGCCTTGTAGTTCTGCAGCTGCTGTCTGCTCTCCTCCATACAGACATTGATAATTATTGAAACTACCTTGTCTAAGGAAGGGACTGAATTACAAAAATTAAGAAAATAGAGGTGGGTCCAAATTTAAAGTTTTTAAAATTGCATTGAATTTAACAATCAAACAAGATAAATCCTAATAAATTCAGACTTGTCACTAAATTGAAGTGAAAACTTGGAGTTTATGAATCCAACATACAACAGAATTTTAAATCAGCTTTTATACAGTAAAGTAAAAATCTAATACTAGTACTGTTCTGATGATGAAGTGACCTTTTTATCTCATAAAATCACTGTTAGCAACCAATTAAAGTATTTTTTGATACAGTAAAACTACAGGGAGTTCAAAGGGAAATTCACATCTCTTACTGCTTAAGATACCTTATAACATGCTGTTCTCCTATTCATTTAGAAAACTCAGATTACTACATTACCTGTAAGCAAGTATTACTACTGGATAAGCAAGATCTAAGAGGTAAACTTTCTCCTAAGGGGTGCTTCACACATAGCGAGATCGCTACGGAAATCGCTGCTACGTCACGGTTTTGGTGACGCAACAGTGACCTCATTAGCGATCTCGCTGTGTGTGACACTGAGCAGCGATCTGGCCCCTGCTGTGAGATCGCTGCTCGTCACACACAGCCCTGGTTCATTTTTTTATTGTTGCTCTCCCGCTGATAAGCACACATCGCTGTGTGTGACAGCGAGAGAGCAAAAATCCTGAATGTGCAGGGAGCAGGAGCCGGCGTCTGACAGCCTGCGGTAAGTTGTAACCAGGGTAAACATCGGGTAACCAAGGTGGTTACCCGATATTTACCTTCGTTACCAGCCTCCGCCGCTCTCACGCTGCCAGTGCCAGCTCCTGCTCTCTGCACATGTAGCTGCAGTACACATCGGGTTAATTAACCCGATGTGTACTGTAGCTAGGAGTGTAGGGAGCCAGCGCTAAGCAGTGTGCGCTGCTCTCTGCACATGTAGCTGCAGTACACATCGGGTTAATTAACCCGATGTGTACTGTAGCTAGGAGAGCAGGGAGCCAGCGCTAAGCAGTGTGCGCTGCTCTCTGCACATGTAGCTGCAGTACACATCGGGTTAACTAACCCGATGTGTGCTGTAGCTAGGAGAGCAGGGAGCCAGCGCTAAGCAGTGTGCGCGGCTCCCTGCTCTCTGCACATGTAGCGACGTTATGATCGCTGCTGCATCGCTGTGTTTGACAGCTAAGCAGCGATCATAACAGCGACTTACTAGGTCGCTGTTACGTCACAGAAAATGGTGACGTAACAGCGACGTCGTTATTGCTGTCGCTATGTGTGAACCGAGCCTTAAAGGGAATATATCAGCGGGTTTGTACTAGGTAAGCTGAGAACAACATCCTTTAAGTGTTAAAAAACAAAAAGCAACTGTGTTTCTCTTATCGGTGTGGGTGCAATTGCTCATGTAAACTAACGGGTTTATTACCCCGTGATTACCATTACTATTATTGCTGCAATTCTGAATCTAAATTCTTTGTTTGTTTCAAAATGGCTTCAGTCAGTAATCGTTGGATTCAGAATCTTCTTGCCTACATTATGTTTCTAGCAAAAAACTGCTGACAGATTCCCTCTAAAGAGACTAACAAGCTGACAAAGCAAGAATTATGGGCTGTACAATGCTCCTTGGACAAAGAGTATACAAATAGTATCTTCATAGACAAAGAGAGCAGGATCTCTATTGCCCAAATTGAAGTAGCATTATCAATCCTACAGGTCAGTACTGACCCTTTAATGAGCCTTGTCTAAAGACTTATATGATAGATATAGATCAAAACATTCTCCAAAAGGAAAAGACCTCCAATTGCAGACAGCTATTTGGGAGGGTTTTCACTAGAGATGAGCGAACTGGCCGCGGTTTGGCTCGAGTTCGGTTCGCCGAACGGAGGTCTCGTTTGAGTTCGGTTCGGCGAACGTTCGACGAACCACTCGAACCGCATAGGAAACAATGGCAGGCAATCACAAACACATAAAAACACCTAGAAAACACCCTCAAAGGTGTTCAAAAGGTGACAAACAACTCACAACACAACACAAACACATGGGAAAGTGACAAGGACATATACTCATGCGAAAACAAAAGAGCTGGACAAGGAAAAAGAGGAGGAGACACAGATATAGGCATGGCACGCCCTTCTATAAACATGTAAAACACCGCAAGGTGACTCCAAGCGGAGTCTCCCTTTTGTCCAAAAATTGGGCCACACACACACCCACCCCTTCAGTGGCAGCACTTGTGCCCCAGTTGTACACTTCATAGCTAGATTTGCATCAAGCACATTCAAAAATACGCCATATTTAAACGTCCCCAGGATGACCCCGGGGTAGGTAGCAAAGTATTTCCTGATCCCAGCTCTGTTCATCTTGGATCATTTTTAAAAACAATGTAAGCAAGGGTTACACCAAGCGGAGTCGCCCGTTTTTTCCAAAAATTGGGCCCCACACACACCCACCCATTCAGTGGCAGCACTTGTGCTCCAGTTGTACACTTCACAGCTAGATTTGCATCGAGCACATTAAAAAATACGCCATACTTAACCGTCCCCAGGATGACCCCGGGGTAGGTAGCAAAGTCTTTGCTGAACCATGACTTGTTCATCTTGGCTCCTTTTAAAAAACACAGCAAGCAAGGGTTACTCCAAGCGGAGTCTCCCTTTTTTCCAAAAATTGGGCCACACACACACCCACCCCTTCAGTGGCAGCACTTGTGCCCCAGTTATACACTTCACAGCTAGATTTGCATCAAGCACATTCAAAAATACGCCATACTTAACCGTCCCCAGAATGACCCCGGGGTAGGTAGCAAAGTCTTTGCTGAACCATGACTTGTTCATCTTGGCTCCTTTTAAAAAACACAGCAAGCAAGGGTTACTCCAAGCGGAGTCTCCCTTTTTTCCAAAAATTGGGCCACACAGACACTCACCCCTTCAGTGGCAGCACTTGTGCCCTAGTTGCAAACAGGATGTTTTGATTTGCATCAAGCACATTCCAAATCCACAAGCATTTACTCTCCCCAGGATGACACAGGGGTAGTAAATTCCTTGTGGATCCATGACTTGTTCATTTTGATGAACGTCAGTCTGTCCACATTGTCACTGGACAGACGCGTGCGCTTATCTGTCAGCACACACCCAGCAGCACTTAAGACACGTTCAGAGACAACGTTGGCAGCTGGACACGACAAAATCTCCAAGGCATAAGTGGAGAGCTCTGGCCATTTTTCAAGATTTGAAGCCCAAAATGAGCAAGGCTCCATTTGCAAAGTCATGGCATCGATGTTCATTTGGAGATACTCCTGTATCATCCTATCCAGCTGTTGACTATGTGTCAGACTTGTTGTCTCTGGTGGCCTTGCAAAGGAGGGTCTAAAAAAATTATGAAAAGATTCAATAAAATTGCTGTTACTAGCACCAGATACGGTGCTACTGGTACGGGTAGACTGTTGAAGATGACGAGACCGTCCCATGTTTGTCAAGTTACAACTGGGAGATTCACTCCCTGCACCTGCATGGTTGTTTGGTGGAAAAGCCGAGCTAAGATCGAGTAACAGCTTCTGCTGATACTCCTGCATACGTGCGTCCCTTTCTATGGCTGGAATTATGTCACAAAATTTGGACTTGTACCGGGGATCTAATAGTGTGGCAAGCCAGTAGTCATCATCACTTCTAATTTTGACAATATGAGGGTCATGTTGGAGGTAGTGCAGCAAGAAGGCGCTCATGTGACTTGCACAGCCATGCGGACCAAGTCCACGCTGTGTTTGTGGCATAGAGGTGATAACCGATCTTTCTTCCTCTGACATCTCCCCCCAACCTCTTTCAACTGAAATTTGACCAAGGTCTCCCTCATCCGCTGAGTCTTCCATGTCCATGGACAGTTCGTCCTCCATTTCTTCATGTTCTCCTGCACCTTCCTCAACATTTCGCCTGCTACCATGCACCCTTGTTGATCCCTGTCTCCCATGGTCCCATACCTGTGATGACGAACGTCTGGACCTTGGTGATGTTGTTGTGTCTTGCACATATGAAATCTCCTGTAGTTCCTCCCCTTCCTGTTGTCCCACCCCCTGACTCCGAATAGTGTTTAGCGTGTGCTCCAGCATGTAAATGACTGGAATTGTCATGCTGATAATGGCATTGTCAGCGCTAAACATATTCGTTGCCATGTCGAAACTGTGCAGAAGGGTGCATAGGTCCTTGATCTGAAACCACTCCATCATGGTGATCTGCCCCACCTCTGCATCTCGTTGGCCCAGGCTATACGTCATGACGTATTGCACCAGGGCTCGGCGGTGCTGCTACAGTCGCTGTAACATGTGGCGAGTCGAATTCCAGCGTATCGGCACATCGCATTTCAGGCGATGAACCGGCAGGCCGAAAGACTTCTGGAGCGATGCAAGTCGCTCAGCAGCGGTGGTTGAACAGCGGAAGTGAGCAGACAGTTTTTGTGCCCTATTCAGAAGGCCATCTAGGCCGGGATAGTGTGTTAAAAATTGCTGGACAACAAGGTTCAACACGTGAGCCATACAAGGCACGTGTGTCACCTTGCCCAGGTGAAGGGCCGCACCCAGGTTTGCAGCATTGTCGCACACGGCTTTACCAGGCTTCAGGTTGACTGGAGACAACCATTTATTAAATTCAGTCTCCAGAGCTGCCCACAACTCAGCCGCTGTGTGACTCTTATTTCCAAGACATTTCAAGCTAAAGACCACCTGATGCCATTGCGCTCTGCTGCCAGCATAGTAATGAGGGGTGCGTGATTCCTTCTGCGCAGTGAGAACGTTGGTGGCCTGACCAGGCAGGCTTGGGGCGGAGGTGGAGGACCCAGACGAGGTGGAGGAGTCAGAAGCAGTGGCGGAACTTGGACAGACAGAGGATTGACACACAAGTCGTGGGGACGGCAAGACTTGTGCAGCAGACCCTTCAACATCTATCACCATAGTTACCCAGTGCCCAGTCAGCGACATGTAACGTCCCTGTCCATGCTTACTGGTCCAAGTATCGGTGGTGAATTGCACCCGTTCACACACAGAGTTTCTCAAGGAAGCGGTGATGTTGTGTGCGACATGCTGGTGTAGCGCGGACACACCTTTCTTAGAGAAGTAGTGGCGACTGGGCATCTGGTACTGGGGCACAGCGACAGACATAAGGTCTCGAAAATCCTGTGTGTCCACCAGGTGGAAAGGCAGCATTTCGGTAGCCAAGAGCTTACAGAGGGATAAAGTCAACCTCTTAGCTTTGTCATGAGTCGCAGGAAATGGCCTTTTATTTGTCCACATCTGAGTGACAGAGATCTGGCTGCTGTGTGTAGACGTGTTGACTAGGGTGTCCCTGGAAAAATGCAGGTTTGTGAGGAAAGTTCAGGCGTAGACATGATGTTGCCTTCATCCAACGTTGGTGCTATCGATGTCTGAGAGAGCTGTACACACGCACTTGTTTCCCCTTCCAAACCAACTGATGACCTACCAAGCAAACTGCCTGTTGCGGTTACAGTGGTGGAAGTTGTGCGTGGAAAACCAGATGTGACAGCTGTCCCCACAGTCCTAGAAGATGAAGAGCGTGCGGATGCACTGGAAGGGGCAGGCGGTGGATGGTTCGCTCCCCTAGGTCGCATTGCAGCACGGTGAGCTTCCCACTGGGACATATGATATTTATTCATGTGACGATTCATGGAAGAAGTTGTCAAACTGCTGAGGTTTTGCCCTCTACTAACAGAATCACGACAAATTTTACAGATCACATAATTTGGGCGATCTTTTGCTATGTCAAAAAAGGACCAGGCTAGGCAAGGCTTAGAGGGCATGTGACCTGCTGATCCACCCTGACTAGTGCTCAGAGGCAGAGTGGTGGCTGAGGATGCAGTTGTAGACGTGCTACCAGTGCTCCGACTCTGTCCAGGAAGGCGCAAGGTAACTTCGTCGTCGGTTGCATCTTCCTCCACCGCCTCTGTTGACCTCCTCGAGTGCCTGACTGTGGGTTGACAGTAGGTGGGATCTAGAACTTCTTCATCAATTGTTGTGTTTGCACTCCCCTCCCCCTCAGACCGAGCCTCTTCTTGCCCTGACTGAATATTTAAGTTGTCATCCCAATCTGGTATCTGCGTCTCATCGTCATCAGTATGTTCCTCATTGTCTATAACAACAGGTGTTACAGTTTGTGAAAAAGGGTCAACATTATGCTCAGAAACTTGGTCCTCACGGCCTGAATCAGAGTCACAAAGGTTCTGGGCATCACTGCAGACCATTTCCTGGTCTGTACTCACTGTAGCTTGGGAGCAGACTTCTGATTCCCAGGCTATAGTGTGACTGAACAGCTCTGCAGACTCAGCCATCTCAGTTCCACCATACTGTGCAGGGCGGATTGAGACTTCAGAGCTGGGAGAAAGCAAGTGTAATTGGGCTGACAACTCAGAGGACTGGTGTTTTTTGGATGCGGTAGTTGAGGTGGCTGAGAGGGCACTTGTTGGACCACTTGAGATCCATTCAAGCATTTTCCTTTTTTAGCCATCATCTACCTTTGTTCCAGTTGTTCGTGTCCGTAAAAAAGGGAGCACATCGGATTATCCATGGTAAGTAGTAGACATCTTACTTTTGCTGGAAGATGGTCTATCTTCAGCAGATGTTAATGGAGCTTTGCCACCTTCCCCACGGACAAACCCTTTTTTTCCTTTTCCAACACTCCTCTTCCCCTTTCCACCAGCATCTGTCATTTTGCCACTCATTTTGATTGCGACAAGATTGTGCACTTAAAATGTAGTAGTAAAAATTGAGAGGTGGTGTAGATTGCAGCGGTGGTCTAGCTTTATTAACAGCAGAATAAACAACAATAATTATCCCTGACAATGCAACTACGGTCCCTTAAACTGGTATCATAGTTTGCTAGTATAATAGCTTTGTAACAATGAGCTTGAGTGTTCAATGCAGAGGTGCTGCAAATATCTTTGCACTAGTGGGACACTAATGAAGTCCTACAGCCACTTTTAGGATGCCACTAAGTTTCCACAGTGTTTAGTATTATAATGGCTTTGTAACAATGAGCTTGAGTGTTCAATGCAGAGGTGCTGCAAATATCTTTGCACTAGTGGGACACTAATGAAGTCCAACAGCCACTTTTAGGATGCCACTAAGTTTACTCAGTGTTTGCTAGTATAATGGCTTAGTAAGAATGAGTTTGAGTGTGCAATTCAGAGGTGCTGCACATAGGTTTGCACCAGTGGGACACTAATGAAGTCCAACAGCCACTTTTAGGATGCCACTAAGTTTCCTCAGTGTTTGGTATTATAATGGCTTTGTAACAATGAGCTTGAGTGTTCAATGCAGAGGTGCTGCAAATATCTTTGCACTACTGGGACACTAATGAAGTCCAACAGCCACTTTTAGGATGCCACTAAGTTTACTCAGTGTTTGCTAGTATAATGGATTAGTAAGAATGAGTTTGAGTGTGCAATGCAGAGGTGCTGCACATAGATTTGCACCAGTGGGACACTAATGGAAGTCCAACAGCCACTTTTAGGATGCCACTAAGTTTACTCAGTGTTTGCTAGTATAATGGCTTAGTAGCAATGGGTTTGAGTGTGCAATGCAGAGGTGCTGCACATAGATTTGCACCAGTGGGACACTAATGGAAGTCCAACAGCCACTTTTAGGATGCCACTAAGTTTACTCAGTGTTTGCTAGTATAATGGCTTAGTAACATTGAGTTTGAGTGTGCAATGCAGAGGTGCTGCACATAGATTTGCACCAATGGGACACTAATGGAAGTCCAACAGCCACTTTTAGGATGCCACTAAGTTTACTCAGTGTTTGCTAGTATAATGGCTTAGTAACAATGAGTTTGAGTGTGCAATGCAGAGGTGCTGCACGTAGATTTGCACCAGTGGGACACTAATGGAAGTCCAACAGCCACTTTTAGGATGCCACTAAGTTTACTCAGTGTTTGCTAGTATAATGGCTTAGTAACAATGAGTTTGAGTGTGCAATGCAGAGGTGCTGCACATAGATTTGCACCAGTGGAACACTAATGGAAGTCCAACAGACACTTTTAGGATGCCACTAAGTTTACTCAGTGTTTGCTAGTATAATGGCTTAGTAACAATGAGTTTGAGTGTGCATTGCAGAGGTGCTGCACATAGATTTGCACCAGTGGGACACTAATGGAAGTCCAACAGCCACTTTTAGGATGCCACTAAGTTTCCTCAGTATTTGCTAGTATAATGGCTTAGTAACAATGAGCTTGAGTGTGCAAAGGGCAGGAGGGTACAGTGGCAGGGTTGTGGGTCTGGGTAGAGGAAAGGAAGCCTCCCTTTCTATCCCTCCTAATGGGGAAATGCAGCGAGGAAATCCCTGACCTTAGCTACACAGACGCTGTCATCTTGTGTAGCTGTTAAAATCTGTTTTCATGGACTTGACTGTCACCTATGGCTCTGACCCTGCTGGTATTAGCCCTTACAAGGACTAATAGAAACTTCTATCCCTATTCTGTATAGCGCTGTGTATAGAGCATACACAGCAGTATCGGAGACAGGAGCTACGCCAGCGGTGACTGACACCCAGACGCAGAAGAGATAATGACATCCAGACGGGCAGATGCCCGTATTTATAATGCAGGGACATGTGACATGGACATCCTATCACACATGCCGTTGCTTCTCTGGCTAAAAGTCCACTTAGCTGTGTGTGTGTGACTGGGATTGGCTGACATGCTGGCCCGCCCCACTACACACGCGCGCTTAGGGAAGGAAGACAAGGAAAAAAAAAATGTCGATCGCCATTATCCAAACAGCAGTGATCTGAATGCGCTGTTCCCGCACACTATACGCTGAAATGTCATAAAAGTGTAAGTCACAGAGTGACTTACACTATTACAGCGGAAAGCCAGCTAGGAATTAGCTTGTCTTTTTGCTGCTAGAACCGTTCTCGAACGTAACTAGAACTATCGAGCTTTAGCAAAAATCTCGAGTTCTAGTTCGATCTAGAACAGCCCCCAAAATCACTCGAACCGCGAACTGGAGAACCACGAACCACGAACCGCGCTCAACTCTAGTTTTCACCCTTGTACAAAGTAGGAAATTGGTTGGCTGGGTGAGGGCACTGCATGGTCTATAAGTCTCACTTTGACATCTTGATGGACTATTTAACCTCCTATATCCTTGATTGTTAGCCAACTTGATTTTTCCGATATCCTTGATTGTTAGCCAACTATTTAACCTCCATTGAAATCCTTTCACTCAGCAAGTATTCTAGTTTCAACTGACAAGAGGACAGCTTGTGCTGACAAAAACTCTCAAAGATCTGTCTGCTAACGGAGGTATTTTTCTTTAGCAGAGGATTTTCATTTGGCTTTATATCCTAATGGGGAACTTTACACGCTGCGATATCGCTATCGATATCGCTAGCGAGCATACCCGCCCCCGTCGGTTGTGCGTCACGGGCAAATCGCTGCCCGTGGCGTATAACATCGCTAACACCCGTCACACGTACTTACCTGCCTAGCGACATCGCTGTGACCGGCGAACCGCCTCCTTTCTAAGGGGGCGGTTCGTTCCGTATCACAGCGGTGTCACTAAGTGGCCGACTAATAGCAGAGGAGGGGCGGAGATGAGGGGGCGGAACATGCCGCCCACCTCCTTCCTTCCTCATTGCCAGTGGACGCAGGTGAGGAGATGTTTGTCGTTCCTGCAGCGTCACACATACCGATGTGTGACGCCGCAGGAGCGACAAACAACCAGCGGCATGCACCACCAACGATATTTGGAAAAGGACTGACGTGTCAACGATCAACGATTTTAGACGTTTTTGCGATCGTTGCATGTCGCTCCTTGGTGTCACACGCTGCGATGTCGCTAATGGTGCCGAACGTGCGTCACTAACGACGTGACCCTGACCATATATCGTTAGCAATGTCGCAGTGTGTAAAGCACCCTTTAGTCATATGACAGGGCTCTTCAAAGAGTCAATAATGACTTTTAGAATTTCTATCACCAATAGATTTCACTATACTGTATAGACTATAGTGAAGAAGCAATACTGCATATACACATACAAAAAATAAAAGGGAATAGAATGAGAACATTGCAAATTTATACTACATTAATCTTTCACCATATCCCAAGCATACAAATCCATCACTTCCACTGTTTTGCTAATTTCTGAGCATCATGCCTTCAAGCTTGCAGAAAACAACTAAATCAGTCTACAAACACACCAGTTGCTCATCCCCTACACAATCAGTTAATACCCATGTGATTGAGTTTGGCGATATTACTGACATAGAGTTGTTTTTTAGTAGAGGAGAATGAAAAAAATGGTTGACAACGCCTCTATTGCCACTATCCTTATTTAATTTAGTTCATTATCGGTATGTCTTTTTAGAGCTGCACCAAAACTTCAGGCAACTTTTGGACATTATTTAATTTGTCATATGTACTTTTGAAAGCATTATACTTTTTGATCAAGTTTAGGGTTCAGTATATTAAATAAATTCTATTGCACTTATGTTCTATACATATTCTTTATCATTTATTTAAAGGCCTTAATAATTTACTATGAATTGATATGAAAGCAAGCAAGATAATGTTTTCTTCCTCTTCACTAGGATAACAGAATACATAAACAATAACATAGATGTCCTTAATAATTCAAAACAGCCCGCTCAAAGTGGATTTTGAGAGCTTATGTAGGGCCCCCACTTGGTTTATGAAAATAATGTAAAGCAAAATAATATAAAAGTTCATTGCATGGTGGCTCAGTGGTTAGCACTGTTGCTTTGAAATCCCACTAAGGAGTTTGTATGTTCTCCTCGTGTTCCTCCAGGAGCTCCAGTTTCCTCCCCAAAGACATTCTGGTAGGGAATTTACATTATGTCTGTAAAGCGCTATGGAATTAATGGTGCTATATAAGAATAAAATAAAAATAAATACCATGAAAACAATGCAGTCTAAAGGCCCAGTCACACACAACGACTTACCAGCGATCCCGAAAATGATACTACCTGATAGGGATCGCTGGTAAGTCGCTGGGAGGTCGCAGGTGAGATGTCACACAGTCAGATCTTACCAGCGCTGCAGGAACAATACAGGTCGCAGTAGCGCCTGTATAACGATCTCAGCAGTCACTGTGACCCTGTCACACAGTGTCAAACACAGCGATGTGTCCTGCCCAGCAGGACATCGCCTTTGAAGAAAATGGCCTGGACCATTCTGCAACGACTAGCGATCTCACAACAGGGGCCTGATCGCTGGTAAGGTGTCACACATAACGAGATCGCTAACGGGATTGCTACTGCGTCACAGAAACAGTGACTCAGCAGCGACGGTACCTTAAGTACATTTCACAGACCACACTAGAAACTGATTGTTTCTGACCATCATTCAGATCTGTAATCACATTCAAGAGTTATGATATAGAAACATACAGCGGTTTTATATCACTGGGAATATTGTGATTTGAAAAACACCCTACACCCTACCGGCACCCCTGGAATGAGTTCAATATAATTTATGTTCGGCTGGGTAGTCTATTCTTCTCTTTACTATCAGGAGCCCCTATAAAGAGCTATGTATATTTCACCTAAGTGTTGAAATCTAGACAAGTCAAACATTAAACAAGAAAATCCAACTTAGGCCTCTTTCACACGTCAGTGAAAAATACAAAAACACACTCATTTTTCACTGACGTGTTAAAGACGCTTATGGCCCTCTGTGTGTCATGATTTTGGCACCCGTGTGTTCTCTGTGTGCTATCTGTGATGGCACACAGAGTTCAGACACTCCTATACACACCTGTCCCCGGCGCTATGGTCTGTGGCGCTGCTGTCTCCAAGCTGCTGTTACTTGCGAGTCGCTGTGCAATGAATATTCATGAGAATAATTAGCCAGCCTGAAGCAGTAGTCAACAGCGTCTGGAGACAGCATCGCTGGAGACAGATGAGTATAAAAATCATTTTATTTCAAATATGCGTGTTTTTTCTGGTACGTGTCACACGGATCACACCCCAGTGTGGTTCGTGTGACATCAGTGATTCCAGAGAAAAATTAACTTGTGTCCATGCGGATCATACGAACATGCGTGTGCACTGAACAAAAACCCAGTCAGTGAGAAGTCACTGAAGTGTGTGCAGACCCATTGATTGTAATGAGTCTGCGTAGGTCCGTGATTCTGCTATAACAACCGTAATATACTTACCAGAATCACTGACGTGTGAAGGGGGCCTTAGATGGTTATGTAAAAAATCTAGAAAACAATGACTAAAAGTATAAAACTGTAATGGTCAAGTTCCATATACTAGATATTTGAAAGAAAACATCTGGATCATAATTTCTACTTCTTCCCTTATCTTTGTGCACATCATTTTTTGGTCTACGCTTGGCATGTATGATAGAAAAGCTTCCAACGTATACTCGTATACTAGCTATGTCTACAGGGCTTCCTTTTGGCTTTGCATGGCTGATACACTGTACATCTTCTCCTTAAGCCTCCTGTCCATATATTAACAGTTCACTGAAGCTTCCATAAAGTTAAATCAAAAGCAGTTGGCATGGAGAAGAAAGCTATGATGTCTACAGTGGAGGTGGTGGGTCAGCCTCATATCTTTGGACTGCTGATAAATTTGTTAACTTAGTGGTTTTATGGTCACACATGGGTCACGTGTTCACTTCCTATAAGATGCAGGCTAATGGATATTTGGCATATACAGAAACCTTGGGACCAACTAGGAAAATGTTTATGAACACTCAGTTAACCAAGCAGCCATCAGAGCCAAGAACATACTGCAAGGTATTCCACAGTCTTATGCATTTTCATTAGTCCTAGAAGTAACTGCGTTTATATGGCCAATGGCCAATTGCATCCTTGGACATGCCTCATATTACATGACAAATCCGCCCCTGTGCTGTGCAGTACTGTTGGGGGATTAAGGCATGTGAAATAAGAGTCAAGAAGGAGGTCAATAAGGAAACGAGTATGTTCCCCTTTTTTTTTTCTGCTGCCAGGAGATCCTTCAACACCTCCCCCACTATCAAAAGCTACAGTGTTCCGGGGTGTTTGGATTTGTGAGGTTGAGGCTAGTCTCTGCCAAGAAAGGCTGAATATTTGACTATAATTGTAGAGATTTAGGTTAGGACTGGAGTCATTCCAACATACCCCTTTTGATGGAAAATTTGACATATACTCAGATAGATATTGAGTAATCAATACAGCAGCTGCATCCTCCCCCTCATTCTCTCTCCATTCTAGCTTGAATAAAATACATATATTTATTAGTAAAAATGTATTTTAAACACTTACGGACCTTTATATTCTGTTATATTCTGTAAGGAAAATATGGTGGCTTACAAAAAATGAAAACTAGTATACATCCTAAAAAGAATAATAAATATATACACAAAATTCAGTAGAGGGATATATAAGTGCACACATGTTATTTTCTCAAAACTGGAAAACCTCTTTAATGATCAAGAGTCCAACCTCTCAAGATTCAATTCGGTTTATGTTTGATGAATGTGTGGTACCCCAGTGGTCTCGTCGCCACAGTAGTGTTGCCCCACAAGGGCTAATACTAAGCCTGGAAGCAAGAGGGGGAGTCCCTTGGCCAGTAGTACCTACATTCAACACAGTTCCTACTCTGAGCCAGCAGAGGGAGCTCTAAACCTGGTGTTCTGAGGAGTTTCCTAGAAGCTCTGACCTGGCAGTTGGAAGCTGACCGTTGAAGAGAGAGTAGCACGAGTGAGGAGTTGGAGTAGTGCGGACAAGTGAGCTAGGGTCGGGGGCTAAGATAGCTGAGCCCAGAAAAGCGAGATCTCCAGAGAAGCACAGGAGGAAGATTCTGGGATGTGGAGCTGAACCGGCTCACCTCAGAAGAAAATGCTAAAGACTGGACATCGGAGTCCGTGGTTGGCCAGGATACTCGAATAACCAAATCCGAAGGGCAGGAGGACTGCAAGTCTCCTGGCCCCACAACAACCCGAAGGTACAGCCGCACATCAAGGACCCGGAGCCGCTGCCAGCAGAGCATCACCTGTGAGGGCCCTACCATATGGGTAAAGGGTAGTACCACAAGTCCCAGCAGAGAGGGCCTCCGTTTGACTAACGCAGAGGAGTCCTGTAGGAGAGAAGAAGAGCGTAGTGAGAAGGCCTCAATACTCACCTGGTCATGGAGATACCCCCCAACTACTTCCAAGCCAACCGGATCGCTATCATCACCTGTACCAGTCTCCCAGGACTTCACCGGTTGTTGCAGAGTAAAAGGAAGGAGGTAAGAGGCTGCTGTATTTGTCATTTATTGTCCGTAACCCAACCCTGCACCCTGAAGTCCACCAGGTTCCCAAAACAGACTTTCCAACGGTGGCTTCGGGGTCCCGGTCCACCTGTTGGGAGCAAGAACACCTCAGCTGCGCCATCACCACCTGCCCCGGGGAACACGTAGCGCAGCAGCGGCCCACATAGCCGAAAAATAACAGGTGGCGTCACAAACTTTATTTAATTATAAATACAACTCTCATCATCATCACCTTTATTGAAGAAAAGACACCGCCAAGGTCACAGAGTCGGGCCCCGCCACCGCTGACATTCCCGGACTAGTCTGGCCTGGTTCCGAGTACCCCCAGCCCTGGAGCTAGGCGTGTCAAATGCACCTGTGTTCGCCGACTGGTTCAGCGACCATATCAGAACCCCATTGAATTCAATGGAGGGCAAAAACAAAGACATAGGCAACACCTTTAGACCTTGAAAAAAAATCAAACATGAGTGGAAAATGCCATGGTCATGGTGAAAGGGAGAAAATAGGTGTGGTGTTCGAGTTGTACATGGGGTAGGTGGAAAGATCCACTGAACAAACACTTGCTGGTCCTATCCAAAGACAACTGACAACTTCTGTTACTGGACAAGCTACTCAACTCCCTTCATTTGGCAGCCACACAGCAGTATGACTTGGAGATGAGGCTCAAAAGGAATATGTGCTACAGTGGAAGGCAAGCATTACATTAAGTGGCCTCTCCTTCTCTTTCTCCACCTCAACATCACACAAAATACAGTCTTTAGAGGTGGCACCCCAATTACAGTCGTTACCGTTGCCAATGTATGTAACGCGCTGTGGAATTAATAGCGCTATATAAATGAATAAAATTATTATTATTACTATTATTATTACCGCTTGCATCACAACTCTCCAACCACCCAACTGACTAGGGAACTACAAATGGGTGAGTCTGCAGAGCTGCTCACACATTTTATTCTAAGGGCATCAGAGGTCAGTCCAAAGATTCATAGACTAAACAGGAGGAAAGAATCTACACCGATAGCCAAAATCTTTGTCAGTTGGATCCAGGAGCCATACGAAGCAGGGTCTAAGCAGAATCCAGAATGTCATCAACAGACTTTAAGCCCCGGGAGTGGAGGTGATCATGATGAGACTCGGGGCAGGAAGAGGAGAGAGTGACTCACAGGGTGATGAGTGGGACAACAGAGAGGATGACAATGAGGTTCTAGAACATTCTCTCCCCCCCTGCCGAGTACAGCCATTATTCACTAATTTCATAAAAGGTCATCACTGTGTGCTCAATTCTTCCATTTGCACACCATGGCTAATCGACTTGCATTGCTACAGAAGTCTTTCTCTGGGTCGCAGGCCAGACGTGAGGTTTAAGTGATTCCCTCTGCCTCATTACAGTGAACGTTCCATTGAGAATTTTGTCTGAATCACATTTTTCAAAAATTGTTTAAAAGAACTGAAGTCCTCAGTGGTTGACACCTTTTAATGGCTAACTGAAAAGATGGTAATAATAACAAGCTTTCGAGACTGCTCAGGTCTCTTCTTCAGGCTCAATATAACACAAAATCTGAAGAGTCACATATTTATGCACAACAGGACATAGAATGGAGCAGTAAATAATACAAGTTATGTGAAGCAGAACTATCACTATGGCAAGAGGACAAAATGTTGTAGCCATAAATATTGCTGCAGTTCAGTGTGAAAGTTTTATTGTCCTCTGATTAGGATCTGGTCCAGGGCTGTGATGCCCCCGGATGGTCTGAGGAACACATCTCTTAATTGATGTAAAAAGACATGAATCCATGAGACACATTCATTCCTGCTCTGAATGTGTCAAAGGTCATCTCATGGATTCATGTCTTATTTGTTATCTCTACTGGCTAACACGGTACAAAGATATATTTTACCTGTATCACATTTTTCAGACATTTATACATAATCCTGGGATAAATGAGCTGCACCATACAAGGCCAGTTTAATGAAGATGAAAGAAAAATCCAAATATTGTGTGCGATGGGACATCCGTCTCCCTATAGCTGGAGTTTACGATTTTGGGAAAAGGGGTGTAGGCTAAACAAGTGGGTGACTGGCCCGGGTAGATAAACCAGATAAGATAACAAAAAAAATTGTCTATGGACATTTATCAGAATGATCTGTTGCAGATAAAAACATTACATTACATTACATTACAACTGTATACAGTGGGATCGTCAGCATAAAAACAAGACTAATCAAAATTGTTTTTTATAGCCTTTGTGTTGATGGCTCCAGAACAAGTTATTTGAAAATCTTTCAATGAGTTTGTACTGACGGACTCTTGAGAGTTTGAGAAGTTATTTTTCTGAGCTCCTCTTTCAAAGTTGGAAGGTGTAGAGAAACAAAATGCCTGTGAAAGCTAAAGTGCAATTTTTTTTAATGAAAATCAGTTGCAAGAATTTTTAGCACCAAATGGCTAAAAATAATAAAAAAAATAATAAATAGTTGAGCACAGTTTAGGTTTTGATCAGACCAGTATGAAAAAATGGTCATGCAGGTGACATTGCACCTGCAAGTCATCCAATCCAACAGGATTGTGCATGATCAGCACCTACTGACAACCCCTTTAAAAGTGAAGGGGCCTTAATCCCAAAAAGCCCACTTAAAAATTGCAAAGATGTTTTAATTTAAAAATAAATTAAACTTTTTAATTGTATATCATTAAATAAATGTATATGGTGTGCACCTGCTGAACATTCTCATTAAACCCTAGTGTAGTGCTAGGTCACATTACACCTGCA
Source organism: Anomaloglossus baeobatrachus (assembly GCF_048569485.1). Classification (NCBI taxonomy): domain Eukaryota; kingdom Metazoa; phylum Chordata; class Amphibia; order Anura; family Aromobatidae; genus Anomaloglossus; species Anomaloglossus baeobatrachus. Next base: position 121,736,800 of record NC_134355.1, on the reverse strand, counting down.
GTTAATGTGTGCAGGATCTTCTCTCGTATCTGATGGCTCCTTCCTTCTGGGTTTTCATCCTAAACTTCACCCTCGCTTATCCTTTTGCAAAGTGCAGAGCCAATACTGGTGACTGCAAAGTGATACTGACATGTGGACAGAGACAGGAAAAACGCTGGCAGCACTGATTGTTAGTTGGTATTGCTCTCTGTGACACATATTACGATTAGATATGCAGACTATGTCATGCTGGGGTTAGATGGATCAGTGTAGTGTATGACAAAAGACGGGATTAGATGTGTGGCCCTGCTCCATCCACTTCAATGGGAGCAGTGGTGTAATGTGTGACACAGCACCATCTATTTCTATAGTGGTGCACTATGACCCCTATGCAAGCAGTGGTGCAATGTTGTATCACAGGTGATGGATTAGATACATGGCTGGGGAGGGTGACCTGGACAGCTGGCCATGTGCAGGTCACAGCTGGGCATGCACAGGTCACACAGCTATATCTCCTTTTTGTGTGTTGCCAGTAGTGGAAGGGGTTTCAGAGCACCAGGCCTACACCCTCTAACTCATGCACCTCTTACTGATCAATGTTTAAGGTAGAAATGCTAGGCCACGCCCTGTCCCATGCATCCATGGTGTACCATTATTCTATTTGTGCTTACATACATAAATTTGACCTGCAACTACTTAGCATATGATTAGTTATGCAGATATTTGTCATGTCACTGCATTGTTACTAATGTGCTCTTAAAAATTATAAATTTTAATTTTTATTATTTTGGTAGAATTTTGTAAATCCACCTTTGACTTTCAACACTGCCTGAACCCTTCTGGGCATGCTCTCGATCAGATCAGATTCAAGCATGTCTTCACCGAAATCTCACCCAGGTCTCTTCAACATGTTCCCAGTGTTGGTGCATACTGGTCTACTCACTTGGTTATGTATACAGCTTTTTCTTCAACTCTACCCACAAGTGTTCAAATGGGTTCAGGTCTGAGGACTGTGAGGGGCAAATCCAGCATCTCTTCTTCATTGTCATTGAACAATTTATTTCACAATCTCAACTTTGGGTCATTGTCCTGCTGGAACACTATGTCTTCCTTTACATACCAATAGTTCTTGAGTGTACAAAGAGAGAGGTCAACAAGGGACCAAATCTTGTAGGATACTCACATATAACTCAGCATTGAGACCACCATCAAGCCAGGTCAAATATCCAATACCTTTGACTATGAAATAAGATCCCATATCGGACTTGCTCCATCGACCTTAACAATTCCTTCAATTTCTTAATCTATTAGCTTTTTTTCTCTTATTTCTTCAAGATATATTTCCACCTTTCAGAGTTTAGTCTATTAACTTTCGTCTCAATGCTCCAAATCAACTGTTTTCAATCTCCTATTATTGCAAACTGGAACCAATGCTTCTTATGACGATAATGAAGTCGAGACTTCATCAAATGTTTTCGGGTCACCATTCCAGACTTGTGTAAAGTGTGTGGCAGAGTTCTTGCATGGATGTCTATGATCTCACGATTATGAAGCATACAGGCCACCACCACTTCAATGTTTGTTGACCCAGAACTGATAGACCTTGGGATGAGTTGACTTATTGACTCTGATATTTTGCCTGGACGCTCACCTCTTGGCTTATGAATGGGTGGACGGACTTCATTTTGTGTTCTTCCAACTGTCATGGCCTCACATGACACAATTTGGTAATTTTCTTGGCCAAGAGACTGATATCAATGAGCTGGATGAAGCTGTTTCTCTTTTCTTGGGAAATCTTCTCCATAACAGCTCTTTGATTTGAACCAGTGACCTTTTGCTTGGGAATCAAAATAATAACACATTGAGCTATGAGGAACTATAAAAAAACAGATTGTAATTTGTAGTATACAGGAAGAAAAATATTTTTCCACCACCAGGAGCAAAATAGTAACAATGCAGTGACATCACAAGAATCTGCATAACTACTCATATGCTAAATAGCTGCAAGTCAAATTGATCTATGCGATAGTAAAGATGTTACTGTTTTGCTATGTTCAGGTAATGATTAAATAATAGGAATGAAATAATTGATTAAAATGTGCATGTATAACTATCTTACAGCTTTACTTCAAAAGAGAATGGATGCCTTCAATGGCATTTGGTTTCTGTAGAACTATCAAACTATTGGGCTATACAACATCAATAAAACGCTGAGTACTTGGGGATCCATATGGTATTTGTGGCAGTCATGAATATTGCAGAGTAGATTACCATCTTTTGTGATAATAGGATCATTCTCCCACATATATTTTCCATTTCATTTGTGACTTGTGTTGTATTATTTTATTTTACAATTTATCAAATTGTTTTTGTTTTCTTATTTTTTTGTAGTCTTTATGTATTACTTTATTGCTACAAAGTTATTCAATTCAATTCTTCAGCTTATTTTGGTTATATACAGGGTTATGATAAAGTGTTCATACCCTGGGAACTTTTCCACATTTTTTCAAGTTACACCCACAAACTTAAATGTATTTTATTGGGATTTTATGTGATATACCAACACAAAGTAGTATTTGTAAAGTGTAAAGGAAATGATTAATGGTTTTCTAGATATTGTAAAAATATAAATCTGAAAATTGTCACATGCATTTGTATTCAGCCTCCTGATTCAATACAGTGGAACCTCGCTTAACGAGTAACCCAGTTAGCGAGTATTTCGCTTAATGAGCAAAGCTTGCTGTAAATTTGTAATTTAGTTTACGAGCAAGCTTTGCCATACGGGCAAAATACTCACCGCACACACTTCCCGTTCTGTACATCCACCGTGCTCTAACCCGCTCTTGCAGACCGCACAAACACGCACAAACACGCACAAACACGCACAAACACACACAAACACACACAAACACACACACATATTATCCTCACCTTACCTTCTGTTCCATCTTCGGCTTCACGAAGACCGGCAATGGAATGGAAGGTAAGATGAGAATAATGTGTGTGTGTGCATGCGTGTTTGTATGTGTTTGTGCATGTTTTACGTGTTTGTATGTGTGTAGATATAGAGAAAGGCACAAAAACCGCTCACCACTGCAGAGACAAGCCTGAATATATCCTCCTGTTAATGTCCTTTAGTCCGGCACGGATTACAGCAGCAAGCTGAGAAGGTAATGGAACAAAACAATGGAAAAGATCCAGCTGGACTCCAAGGGGATGAAAAAAAATGCTTCTTTATTTGTAACTTGATTAAAAATAAATATCCATATTTCAAGTGAAAACACCGGCTTGTGCACACTGATGAATGGCAGATGTATACCACAACGCGTTTCGGCGGGATGCCTTCCTCAGGTCATAGTCAGTACAAGACTAAAGGATATTTATAAATGTTTTTCCTAAGCAGCGGACCAACCCACATGTTCTCAATGAATTAATTAAATAGGGGAGTATACGCTGCTCAGGCAAAATCACATGTTCACAAAAAACCCCCCAGAAAATACAGAAATAGACCATGAAGTATTTATCCAACCATATGTTACACAAATATTCATCCAGATAGAACAAAGAAAAAATAATTATAGATCAATCATTCAATTTATATTTAGGTACATGTACCCTATATATGAGTATATATGCATTTTATATTTCTTTTTTCTTTCTTTAGAAAATGGACATGAAAATCATTGAATGCACTAAAACCTCTGTTATATAAATATATAGGTATAACTAACTGTATTCATATGTCAAACACATTATAAGAACCCCGGTATACATAAAAAACATTTCCCTAAGATATATAAAAAAAATTCAAAAACATCAATAACATAAAATCAAATCATATCTGCTATTCAATCCCTTAGGGAGGCGAGTATCCAGCATAAAAAGCCACCGACTTTCATGATTGAGTAACTTTCTCCTATAATCACCTACTCTCGATGGTTTAAAAACCCTTTCTATACCTTTGAATTTAAAGGCTGTCAGATCACCTTTGTGAACTGTGGCAAAATGTTTGGATACCGCAGAGATACCAATTGCATTAACATTTATTGAGTCGGACATGTGCTTACGTATATGTTTTTTAAGGGGCCCACTGTACAGCCTACATACTGGATCTGACATTGTTCACACTCTATCAGATACACCACATGGTCGCTATTACAGTTAATGAAAGTGTCAATGTTGAAACTGTTGCCATTGTAAAAAGATACAAAAGTATCACTTTACTAACAAAAGTGCAGCATTTACATTTGGCGGCACCGCACCTGAAAAAACCTTTGAGTTCCAGCCACGTGGCAGATCTGACAGGCCACGCGGAGACAAATGTACTGGGAGACAGAATGTTCTGCAGAGTGGGGGCTTTTCTGGCAACAAATCTGACTGTGTTCTTATTCATAATCTCCTTCAGTCTCAGATCTTGGTTCAGCAGAGGTAGGTATGTGTGTGGAATGGCCCAATAGGGAACCAGGATGGGACATTTAACAAGTTGTGGAACGAATTGTCCTTATTGCAATGATTTCCTATGGGAAATTTTGCTTTGTTGAACAAGTAACTTGGTTAACAAGCACACTTCCAGAACGGATTGTTATTGTTAACCAAGGTTCCACTGTACATTATACCACCACCTTTTACTGCAGTTACTGCTGCATGCCTTGAGGGGATATGTCTCTACCAGCTTTGGTCATCTAGAGGCTGAAACTTTTACCCATTCTTCTCTGCAAAGTAGCTTTAGCTCAGTGATATTGGATGGAGACGTCTGTGAAGAGCAATTTTCAGGTTTTGTCACAAATTCTCAATGGGATTTAGGTCTGGACTTTGACTGGGCCATTCACACACATGAGTATGCTTTGTTTTAACTTTTTGGTTGTAACATAAAAAAATATGTAACGTGAAAAAATGTGGAAAAGTTCACGGGGTATGAATACTTTGAATACTTTTTAATGCACTGTATGTAAGGATACTGAAATGACTGAGTGCTGTTTTATTCTTGTATTTGTGAAGAAAAAAACAAACAATACACAGTTAACAAGAAAAAACATGTATGTAGCATACAAGCTTTCTTTTCTTTCTCCTATCTTGAACCCACCACACTATAATGCGTAGCATAGCTCTAGATTTGTGCAAAGTATTTCTGAAAACTCTGACAGACTCTGCATCTTTATAAAATAATCAGAACAATTCATCTCTCCGCTATTTAGCCTGTTTTCCATTACTCTACTACTTCTTAACAAGTTGTAACAGGATATTACATTATGCCTCATTTTCACATTATTTTCATTGCTTTTTATCTTTTTTACTGTCCAATTTGTATCTGTTAGACCATTTCGATGAATAAAACATGATTGCTTTTTCCTCTGATAACCATATTAATCTATTTATTGAAATATAAGGAACATGTAAAAAAGTGTAACACGTAAAGTCTAGCACAGAATAAATTAACACAATATTTCCAGATTAATATAGTTTGGTCGATCTCTTTGATATGAGTTATTACATAGAGAGAATTTCTCTATAAGTCTCATACAGAGGGGAGATTTATATAACCAAGAGGTAATGAAAAACAGAATTACGGTATTTGCTTTTACTGTAGCTGAGAATTGTGCTGGAAGACATTTTTGGGATATCTGACATAAAAGCTGGTGTCTTGTTATCAAGGGAAAATATGTATGTTCCTTGCCCTATACTTTAGAGATATACTTTGTGCCCTAAATGTTTATGGAGAACTAAGAAAATTTAAAAAAGATGATCATGGTTGAACATATGGGATTGAAGACTCAACACTAACAGTAATATTGTCCTACATATATATTGAATTTAGTCAAATATGCTCAAAGATTCATTGCAGGGATCCCAAACCTGTGGCTCATGGTCTGGTGATGTGTGGCTCTCGGCTGCCTACAAACTTGGTGCATTAGCACCGGATCTAGCAAACAGTTATGAAGAGCAGGTCTCCAGATGGGGACTTTTGTGAGGAAGCCCACATAGAAGAGCAGATCTGGATTCCCATATACTGGCCTTTGGTTTGGAGATATAAATTAAGTAAATGTGGAGATAGTATGATACTATTAGACAGGGGGATGCTTGAAGCTGGATATGATTGTGTGGTGGGAGTGCATAATGCGAGAATACCAAATGAAGGTAAGGTGGGAACCTCTAGATGTAAGTATAGTGCCTTGATGTGATTTCTGCGGGGAATCTTTGGCTTTCACGATACTGATAATGGGAGCTCTGATTGTGACCAGAGATGAGCGGACCTGGGTTCAACAGGTTCAGCCGAACTTTAGAGAAAGTTTGGTTCTGGACCCGAACCTGACCTTAACCCCAATGGAAGTCACTAATTGGGCAGTTAGGCTCTCCGCCCACATACAGCCACCCATAAACAGATCACTTCCAGAGGAGAGAGGCTTTTTGTAATTTTTTTGTTTGTACTACATTCGATAAAGCAGTTATTACCCCCCAGTGAGAGACATTCGGAGACTGCAAGTGACTTGCACTGGGCCGAGGACCGAGTGTCCCTAAGCACACTGATGGTCGATCATGTGGTTAGCATACGGACAACATCCAAACTCCGTACTTTACTGTTTCGGTTTGCTTATCTCTGGTTGTCAATGCTATGGGTGCTCTGTATTAGACTCGTGGCCTTCTCTCAGAGCTGAATGTGGCTGTCAAGGTAATTAAGGTTGGGGACCACTGATCTAAGGCATTTAAATTGAGGATGTTTAGTTTGGATACTAAGTGCTAAAATGAATCTTATGTCATCTCAAGGATTCTTACGAGTTCATGGCATATCTATAGAATACGTAGGGCTAGCTGATTATCAAATAAGCACAAATTCTACTCTGCAACATGAGAATACATTAGTCTTATAAATAGCAGAACAACAAGATGTACAGACTCTTACGGGCTTCATTATATAATTTTACTAATGACCAAATCAGTTCATGACTGGTAGACAATAGTGATGAGCGAGTATGCTTGTTACTACTCGGTACTCGCACAAGTATCACTGTACTCGGGCTACTCGGCGGGGACCGAGTAATTTCGCGATACTCGTGCTGTACTCGTGGTCTTCATCCCTGCATGTTGGTGCTCTTTTGAGAGCCAGCCCTCATGCAGGGATTGGCTGGCAGACCACTGCAATGCCACAGCCCTGTTAGTTGTGGAATTGCAGTGATTGGCCGGCCTGCACAGCGTGACCGAGCCTTTATACCGGCGGGCGCGCTGTGCTCTGCACACAGCCATCTCATATTCCCTGCTTTCCCCGCCCACAGGCGCCTATGATTGGTTGCAGTGAGACATGCCCCCACGCTGAGTGACAGCTGTCTCACTGCACCCAATCACAGCAGCTGGTGGGCGTGTCTATACTGTGTAGTAAAATAAATAAATAAATAATTTAAAAAAACGGCGTGCGGTCCCCCCAATTTTAATACCAGCCAGATAAAGCCATACAGCTGAAGGCTTGTATTCTCAGGATGGGGAGCCCCACGTCATGGGGAGCCCCCCAGCCTAACAATATCAGTCAGCAGCCGCCCAGAATTGCCGCATACATTATATGCGACAGTTCTGGGACTGTACCCGGCTCTTCCCGATTTACCCTAGTGTGTTGGCAAATCGGGGTAATAAGGAGTTAATGGCAGCCCATAGCTGCCACTAAATCCTAGATTAATCATGTCAGGCGTCTCCCCGAGATACCTTCCATGATTAATCTGTAAATTACAGTTAAAAAACACACACACCCGAAAAATCCTTTATTAGAAATAAAAAACACTAACAAAGTCCCTCATCACCAATTTATTAACCCCGACAAACCCTCCATGTCCGGCGTACTCCACAGTCCTCCAGCGTCGCGTCCAGCTCTGCTGCATGCAGGTGACAGGAGCTGCAGAATACACCGCCGCTCCGGTCACCTCCACGCAGCTAATGAGATGAGTAGCGCGATCAGCTGCTGTCAGTCAGGTAACTCACGGCCACCGCTGGATCCAGCGGTGGCCGTGATTAACCTCAGTGACAGCTCAGCTGATCGCTATACTCTCCTCAGTTGCTGCGTGGAGCTGACCGGAGCGGCGGTGAGTAGCGCGATCAGCTGAGCTGTCACTGAGGTTACCCGCGGCCACCGCTGCATCCACCGCGGGATCCAGGTAACCTCAGTGACAGCTCAGCTGATCGCTATACTCACCTCAGTTGCTGCATGGAGCTGACCGGAGCGGCGGTGAGTAGCGCGATCAGCTGAGCTGTCACTGAGGTTACCTGCGGCCACCGCTGTATCCACCGCTGGATCCAGTGACAGCGGGTAACCTCAGTGACAGCTCACCTGATCGTGCGGCTGTCTTCATTTGCTGCGTGGAGGTGACCGGAGCGGTGGTGTATTCTGCAGCTCCTGTCACCTGCATGCAGCAGAGCTGGATGCGACGCTAGAGGACTGTGGAGTACGCCGGACATGGAGGGTTTGTCGGGGTTAATGAATTGGTGATGAGGGACTTTGTTAGTGTTTTTTATTTCTAATAAAGGATTTTTCAGGTGTGTGTTTTTTAACTGTAATTTACAGATTAATCATGGAAGGTATCTCGGGGAGACGCCTGACATGATTAATCTAGGATTTAGTGGCAGCTATGGGCTGCCATTAACTCCTTATTACCCCAATTTGCCAACGCACTAGGGTAAATCGGGAAAAGCCGGGTACAGTCCCAGAACTGTCGCATATAATGTATGCGGCAATTCTGGGCGGCTGCTGACTGATATTGTTAGGCTGGGGGGCTCCCCATAACGTGGAGCTCCCCATCCTGAGAATACCAGCCTTCAGCCATATGGCTTTATCTGGCTGGTATTAAAATTGGGGGGGACCGCACGCCGTTTTTTTAAATTATTTAATTATTTATTTCACTGCACAGTATAGACACGCCCACCGGCTGCTGTGATTGGGTGCAGTGAGACACCTGTCACTCAGCGTGGGGGCGTGTCTCACTGCAACCAATCATAGGTGCCGAAAAGCAGGAAAGCAGGGAATACGAGATTGTTTAATGAGCGGCCGGCTTTTTCAAAAGAGGAAAAGCCGCCGGAGTTTAGCGAACAGCTGTGCAGCGCCGCGGCAGTGATCGGGGAACGGTAAGTAAGAGAGAGGGGGGAGAATGACCGACAGACTGTGAGAGAGGGACAGACAAGACAGAGAGAGACCGACCGACGGGAGATAGAATGAAAAAAAAAATGACCGACATCGCTAGTAAAAAGCACAAAACGTGCGTTTTGGACATCGGAGTGCCACACAATGTTTTACGTAAAATCTTTCATGTATTAATCTCAAAAAGTAACATACACCAGCTCTATCTCACTACTGGGTATGTGCCCTTGACATTTCCGCCATGAAAATTCATTTTGGTGTCATTTTGGAAGGTTTTCTGGTGAGTCCGTAAAAATGGCGTAAAACTCAGACAAAATTGTTCACAGCTGTGACTTTTGAGTGATAAATGCTTCAAGGGGTCTTCCCCATGCTGTTGCCATGTCATTTGAGCACTCTTCTGAGACTTTTGTGACATTTTTAGGGTTTCTACATGCTGCCGGGGGTCATTTCATAAAAATACTCGGGTCTCCCATAGGATAACATTGGGCTCGGTGCTCGGGCCGAGTACACGAGTATCTTGGGATGCTCGGCCCGAGCCTCGAGCACCCGAGCTTTTTGGTACTCGCTCATCACTAGTAGACAACCTTTCGGTAGTTCAAGAAAATAACCTGTCCATAGCATCTGTAAGAAATTCAGTAGGTCATACACCAAAGTGCCCAATCACTGTAGTTTACCAAGTACATAATATCTGTTCATTGTATTTGTTATTAGTTTTCTTAACGTGAACCTGTTAGGCGCAATATGTACCCAGAACCACGAGCAGTTCTGGGTGTATATTGCTACTCCCTGCCTAACTGTCCCAGGCTATACTAGCATAGATAAAGAGATATTTAGAAAAGGTATTTGTAAAGATACCATATGATATGCTAATGAGGCCAGTAACTAGCCCCCTGGGTGTTAGTTCCCTTGTCTAGTCGGCCCCATTAGCATGTTATTATGCCCCTGTGGGCGTGTTAACATGCTAATGAATGCGTAGTGTAAGAAGATGATCTCACTCACCTCTCTGCCACCATCGCGTCTGATGTTGGACTTCGGCTCAGTGCACATGATCCCGGATTTTCGGTCATGCGCACTACACGAGTTTGAAGCCAGGACACGTACACCCAGCTTCATAGTGTGCATGACCGAAAGTTAGGGATTATGTGCCCGGAGCTGAAATCCAGGAGTCGGACGGGATGGCAGCGGAGAGGCAAATGTGACTATCCTCTGACGCTGTGTATTCTTTAACATGTTAACATGCCCACAGGGCGACTGGCCAAGGGAACTGGCCTCATTAGCATATCATATGATGTCTTTATCTAAGCTACTAGATACAGGGACTGCCAGGGCAGGGATTAGCAATATGCACCCAGAACTGCTCGTGGTTTGGGGTGCATATTGCACCTGACAGGTTCCCTATAATTCAAAATATGCAAACATCATTTTACAATGATGATGGACGTTATCATATCATTCTGTTATTTCTGGAAACCAATATATGGAAGTCCTAGAAAATATAAGTGAATATATTCTCTTCTGACCTTATTCCATTCATTTTCAATTTACAGTAAATCAATAGCTTGTCTATCGCCCTGAAAACCTAGAACGCTCTCCACAAGTCAAGATTTCTTTGAGACATTTTTTACCATTTGAGAATTGATGTCAAGTCCCAAATATATTCAGAATAACACATTGCGCGTATTAATAATTAGAAATGGCTTAAGAATCTATAATCAGGATGGCAATGATGCTAAAAAATCCCGGCTGATGCAGAGTTCATGCTAAAATGCATTATAAATAAATAATTCTCTGTCACATAGGACAGAATCATGTAGTGTAGAGGTGACGGAGGCACTTAAAAGACTGCATAAAATATTCCATTAGCATTATAGCAGTGAGAACATTTCCTATTACTTCTCTGGTAATATAATCAAATTCTGTTACACAAAAGCCACTGGTGACAATAAGGTCATTTAAGCGGCTGCTCTGCGAAAACATAATACTTTATCTCAAGTAAATGTTAAAAAGCTGCTTTTATATTAAATAATACATTATTACCAATGTATTTATTTGACTTAAAATACCTTTTATTTTCTTAAATTAACCTTTAAATAATATTCAACAATAATTAAAGGAGTATTCCCATATCCAAGATCCTATCCTAGTATTCAGTAGGTGTGATAATAATAATATTAGCAAATACCTTCAATTAGAAATAGTATAGTTTTCTTGATTATCTACGCTGCTTATCTCATCTGCATGCATGGCAATAGCTTAGGTATCCATGGTTGTGAACAAGAGCAATATAACTGTCATTATATGCGTGCGTGGTCATAACCATGGATACCTAAGCTGCAATACCCTGCACATGAGGTAAGAGACATGGCCAAATCAGGAGAACTATACCACATTGCTAATTGGAGGTATTTACTTATATTATTATTACACCTTATACATATTGGGATAGGATCTGGGAATACCCCTTTAAACAATAAGCTTAAAATACAAAAAGAACATTTAAAGTAAAATATTAATTACCACCAAGCATATAAACACAAAGGTTATATTTTAAACACCTGGCACTCCTACTGATCATCTGTTTTACCGTTCTTAATGTATAGCAGTTGCTGCCGGGTACTGCAGATATGGTCCTATAGATTAGGAGTCCTTGGTAATGGCTGCAATACATTGAATGGAGCTGTCCTCTTCAGTTATGTTCAGTGTTTACATCTGGCCACTACTGGGCTGCAGTTGAAGCCCCATTTCTTTGATATTGATGATCTATCCTAAGGATAGGTCATAAAAATTATATGCCTGGACAATCCCTTTAAACTCAAACACCCCCTCTAAAATCTAAACTTTGGATTAGTGCTTAAAAAGCATTCCCATCAAAGCTTTTTCTCTTAATATATTGCAAATATCATATTAGATAGCACAGTGTACTTAAAATTGCTCATTTTGCCTTTCTACTCAATTAATTCTTCTCTTTCCCATTTGAATTCTGAGAATGATGAAGAATTGAATCAGGATTTGTAAGTTATTGGATCGGACAAAAGAAAAGGCTATGTATAGCCAATAGTGATTACAGAAACACTCCTAAGATTTTATCCTCTTAATAAATGCAAGCATCAAATTATATAAAAGTGAGTGTTTACAATTCTCTTTTTGTCATTCTACCCAGTTAATTCTTACCTTGTTTCACTAGGTCTATGACATCACATCTGTATGTAGGAAGAGGATATATTATTCCACTGCATGAGTCATTATTAAAACTAACTAAAATCATTTTGCAGTTCTAATCATGACTCATGTCTCACTCATGGAAAAGAGATTTCCTGTTTCTACATACAGCTTAGAATTCAGCTAGTCTGTTTTTAATCACATGATGTCATAGACCTAGTGGAAAAAGGTAAGAATTAACTGGGTAGAGGGGCAAAATGAGAATTGTAAGCACACAGTGCTATATAATTTGATGCTTGCAATTTATTAAGAGGATAAAAACTTAGGAGTGTTTCTTTAATCACTACTGGCTATACATGGCCTTTTCTTTTGTCCGATCCAATAACTTACAAATCCCGATTCAATTCTTCATTATTCTCAGAATTCAAACCTCTGCTTTGCCTAAGATATCTCTTCTTCTGGAACTCTCACCTTCATTCTGTGGGATTCCAAGTCTTTATGTACACACAGCAAATTTAGCTTTGCCAACAAGAATATATCCAAGACCGTTAAGTTCTTAAACCTTACTGATCACCCACCACACTTCCACTGAAGATGTCTCGAACTGTATACCATTTCCTTTACCTCTTGTGCTTATTTTGTATTCTTTACAGTTTTTAAACGAATATAGGCATAAATGCTATCTAAAGTATATAATCTGTAACAATCATTATAATGTTTTAAACCCATATTGTGCTATGGATGTTGATGCTGGTGCTATATAAAAAGTTAAGTTCAAAATCTGTCTATATTTCTTTGATTTCTGAAGTAGAAAATTATACTAGTTTATACACAAAAAAATAAGAGCAGCATAAAAAATCTTCTCAAAGTTGTGGGTGCAAGGCCAACCAAGAACTATCCAATTGCAGACATAATGTGACGCCTGCCTGGATCCACAGACTCAGATGGGCTGTAAAGGGGAGGCTAGAGGGAAGCCACTCACCAAGTAGGACCCCCAGAACTCTGAAACACTTTAACCCCTATACAGGGATTTGGAATTACACAGGACCCTGGAGATCACTACCTGTGGAAGGCTGCAGTCCGATGAAAGTAGTAGTCAGGCAGGGTCAAACCAGGAATTGCGGAACAGGGACAGCATCGGCAGGCAGTGACGTAGTCAGCAAACGTAGCAGAGGTCAGATCCGGGTCGGGCAGCAAGGTACAAAAACAGTAGGCAGAAGGGTAGTCAAAAACACGCAGAAGTCAACACAGGAATCACCAACAGAATAGGACGTAAGAGGAGCCAGGAAAATCAGAACTATATCTGGCAGTAATCATGTGACAGGAGGGGAAATAAGAAGGGTGTGGTGTCTTCCCATTGGCTGTAGCTGAATGCTGGCAACTTCAGCTGGAAAACACATGCCACCCACAGTCAGCCAGCAGTACTGCATATCCCAAGCTAACCCAGCCCAGTGGATGATCGGAGCCTGCGCCCACTGGTGCCGCTGGCATCGACTTCTCTCCCATCACCAGCACCATCCGCGGCAGGAACACGGCGTCGCCTGGCGATCGGAGCAGAAGTCACTGGAGCAGACTCCGGCGGTGACGTAACACATATAGAAAAAATAAAGAGGGAGGCAGCACTCCATACATTGCAAAAATCAGACCTTTATTGGACTATAAAGTGTGATAGCAACACATCGGTTCCCAGGAACCTTTCTCAGGCTTGAGAAAGGTTCCTGGGAACCAAATTATTGCTATCACACTGTAGGGGCCAATAATACTCCATTTTATAGTTAGACACTAACCAGCCCTAGTCTTTGTATAACTAGACAGCTTCGCCATCTAGAAATTAGTAAAGACTGGGAATTCCTCACTTGATGTAATTAATATAGTATTGTAAGTGCCCTTTTGAGTACTCCAGGGCCGGATATTGTAAAAAAAGGTCAGCAAGGGCTTGTTTTTACTTGTACTTGGTTATTTTAGCAACAGAATTGTTTTGCTTATAGTTTTTTTTTAAGATAGCAGATCATGGCCATGACTGCTACTTTTTGTCAGCCATGTTAGCTCTCATGGGGCAAATTTATTTGTCACCTGGTCACTCCAACAGCCTTTCCTTTTCTCCCTGCCCACTGAAAGTCAATCATGATAGGGGAACATCTTCAATGCCATTTCCACTCGTGGTGCAAAGACATGTTGGACTGAATGTATCCCAGAGCATAGGGTAAAACATGATTTAGTAGCCACAACACATTTGGAGTCATTTATAGAATTTTTTTCTGGTGTTACGATGTGGTACAATTTGTCAAAAGTAGTGTTTATGCAAAATTGTAACTTTTTATCTCTTTGTGCCTACCTTGAGCTTTTAAAAGAAAATATATGAAGCTTAGCAAAAGGGACTTGGTTTACTAGTATTGGCATAAAGTAGATTTTCTTTTTTGATGCACAAAAAGATCAAAAGATGTAAACATTCATGTTACACGCTGCACGGTGGCTCAAAGGTTAGTGGTTGTCCTGGGTTCAAATCTCACCAAGGGCAATATCTGCAAGAAGTTTGTATGTTCTCCCAGTGTTTGCGTGGGTTTCCTCTGGGTTCTCCCGTTTCCTCCCACACTCCAAAGACATACTGATAGGGAATTTAGATTGTGAGACCAAATGGGGACAGTGTTGCTGATGTATGTAAAGTGCTGCAGAATATGTTGGCGCTACATAAAGATTATTATTAGGTACAATGTCTACGGGTCTTTAAACTTTTGAAACACTTTCTTCAGTGGGCTATAGGTTCAAGACTAATCCATAAAATACCAGGTTTGATAAATTCTAATAGAATCATAGAATGGTAAAGTTGGAAGGGACCTCAAGGGCAATCGGGTCCAACCCCCTGCGAGTACAGGCTTTGCTAAATCATCCCAGCTATATGGTTATCCAGTTTTCACTTGATGATTTCCATTGATGGAGAGCTCACCACCTCCTGTGGTAGCCTGTTCCACTCCCTGACTGCCCTCATTGACAGAAAGGTTTTCCGGTCTAATCTGAATCTCCTTCCTTTAAGGGTACCTTCACACTTAGCGATGCAGCAGCGATCCGACCAGCGATCTGACCTGGTCAGGATCGCTGCTGCATCGCTACATGGTCGCTGGTGAGCTGTCAAACAGGCAGATCTCACCAGCGACCAGTGAACAGCCCCCAGCCAGCAGCGACGTGCAAGCGACGCTGCGCTTGCACGGAGCCGCCGTCTGGAAGCTGCGGAGACTGGTAACTAAGGTAAACATCGGGTATGGTTACCCGATGTTTACATTAGTTACCAGCGCACACCACTTAGCTGTGTGTGCAGGGAGCAGGGACCCGCGCACACTGAGCGCTGGCTCCTTGCTCTCCTAGCTACAGTACACATCGGGTTAATTAACCCAATGTGTAATGCAGCTACATGTGCAGAGAGCAGGGAGCCGCGCACACTGCTTAGCGCTGGCTCCTTGCTCTCCTAGCTGCTGTACACATCGGGTTAATTAACCCAATGTGTACAGCAGCTACATGTGCAGAGAGCCGGAGCCGGCAGCACAGGCAGCGTGAGAGCTGCAGAGGCTGGTAACTAAGGTAAATATCGGGTAACCACCTTGGTTACCCGATGTTTATCTTGGTTACAAGCTTACCTCAGCTGCCAGACGCCGGCTCCTGCTCCCTGCTCGCTTCATTTGTCGCTCTCTCGCTGTCACACACAGCGATCTGTGCATCACAGCGGGAGAGCGCCTTTGAAGAAAACGAACCAGGGCTGTGTGTAACGAGCAGCGATCTCGCAGCAGGGGCCAGATCGCTGCTCATTGTCACACACAGCGAGATCGCTAATGAGGTCACTGCTGCGTCACAAAAAGCGTGACTCAGCAGCGATCTCGGCAGTGAGCTCGCTGTGTGTGAAGCACCCCTTAGTTTCATCCCATTGCTTCTTGTACTTCCTTGTGCTAATGAGAATAGGGTAGTTCCCTTTGTACTGTGACTACCTTTCAGATAGTTGTAGACCGCTATTAAGTCTCCTCTCGGCTTTCTCTTTTTCAAACTAAATGTCCCTCATTTTCAAACTTAACATCCCTAATTCTACTGTTTCTTTCTTTCTTTCTACAGCAATTGTTTTCTCTTATAATAAAAAAAGTTGTTAACTTAATTTGGATAAAGCAATATACGAATGTTCAAATATTGTTTCCTCTATTTGGATTTCTAGCTGCTTGGGAAACAACTGTGAAAAAAAACTGAGACGAGATTTTAACCACAGATATTAGTTTTATTTGAGATTCTGAGCCATAAATGCTGAACATCTTTGTTACAGCTTTAGTATTATGGTTTCTAGAATCTATAAGAGTATGTACTGTAGTCATATAATGAACCGCGATATGAATTAAGATGGGTTTTTTTATCAGATGTGCCCAGATTTCTACAATGCTGTAAATGTCACAATACCTGGATTTAAATGTATTCAGTTCCCTTTCGCAAGTATATCATACTCAAATTTACATTTTCAATATATCAAATCATCTTCATATTGAATATATAGTGAACATAAAAATCTATTCAATGTCTGGTAGTTATGGTGAAAAACCGACCATAAGTCAACCTTATCTTCAGCCTATGTCATCATTGGACTTTTATGGGTCCGTTTAGATTTAGGGCCAATATTCTGGAAGTGAACGCTCATTGTAATGCTCGCTCCTGATGACTGGCTCATGTAAACAAGCCGGAAAGCTTGTAATGAGCAAAATGTTCATATGTTGGGCACGTTATTTTTTTTATTGGCTTAGGAATAGAGATGAGTGAACCTTTGGAGGTTCGGTTCACTGGCAGCAAATGAACTGAACCTCTACATGTCCAAACTTGGCCCTAGGAGGTTCGGAATCGCTGCTTGTCAGTTTGAGTCTCTGTCCAAATACAGTCTGCGATAAACAGATCACTTCTGGGGGAGGGTGGGAGCACTTTTACACAAAAAATGTTTTTGATGCACACTACATGTGATCATGCTGATGTGACCCCCAGTGTGCCACGTTCAAACACTGCAAGCAGCTCGCACAGGGCTGAGCACCGAGCGTACCCGGAGCACTGCGTTGCTTGTGTGAGTTAAGTTCGCACGTAAAGGTTTGCTCATCTCTACTTAGGAATCATTGTTATTGGCAGCACATCATCCTGTGTAAACAGGAGATATACTGCCGATACCATTCTATACATATTGATGATACACATCTTTACAATCCAATCTTTCCACTCCCTCTATAGTGTATCAGTTAACACTATAATGCCATTACCAGTTTAATCATCCGTAGCTGTGAGACTGTCAAATCCTCAATCATAAAAACTGTAAATAGTGCACGCCAACCAATCTTTGTATCCATTAATCCGGAGCAGAAGGTTAGAAATCAAAGAGGACATTCAGGATCTGGGGATCCTGATGAGTGCAAGCAATGATGTTAAACTCTCTATTGTGGCCCAGGGTTTGACCCCATAGAAATAAGGGCATGGAGAGTGTTTCATTTCAAACCATGACTATTGGACACATTATCTAACCTCTTGTTTCAAAACAATATAGTTTCTTTATAAAAAAGAAACTTTAGCACAGCCCTAATTAACTTATAGCAATAGGCTTAAAATAACCAGGGCCCCATAACTGCTGCATGGACTCTGTCTCATCTCTGTCTCTGTGGCATGTTTGTGTGGCGCCCTGGACTAGCCAGGTCGTCACAGATAACACACAAACACCCCCACCCCCATTAGACAGGGACACCAGCTAAACACAAAACCCTTGTTGCCTCCCTCCAGTGTCTGATGTCCTCACCAGGTGGGGTGGAGCCAAGCGGTTGGCCCCACCCACCGAGGAGTTCACAGGCCTGGAGGCGGGAAAAGTGACAGTTCAGTGTTGAGCAGTGAAGAGTGAGGAGTGAACACTGGGTTGTCTGGGTTTGTGGCCCAGGCACTGACAGCAAGGTTGGCAGACGGTGGTGGCCATCTGCAGGAGTGGTGAAGCAATGCGAAACCGTAGGACCGGGGTCGGGCGGTCCTACCAGGCTTGGAGCCGCCGACAATAGTCAAATCCGAATGTGACCGGAACCCCACGTGTTTCCTAACAGCAAAAGTCCCGATTGAAGGCAATCGCCCACACCGTGAGGGTATACAGCTACCGCCTAAGGCTAGAGACCCAAGGGCCAGCGCCTGCGGGCAAACGGGCTCCTCCGGTACCCATGCACCTGGGAGCGGACTACCGTTGGGGATCCATAGTAGTCAAACGAGAACATCAAGGTGCAGGGAAAGACAGCCGCCATCACCTGTCCGGGGAGAGACACAGCAGCCGGCTGCGGGACCCGTCCATCCAGCCGTTTGGTTTACCGAGAACGTTGTACATTTCTTACTGAGTGAGTACACCCGTGCCATCTGGCACCGTGCCGCGCTGTCCCTGCAACCCTGCACATCACCAACCCTACCTCCCCGTCACATCATCAGGCCCCGGGACCACCGACCCCTACCCACGGAGGGGGAAAACAACATCCCAGCTGCTCCCTACCATCGCTCCCGGGATCCCCGTCACCAGCAGCGGTGGTGCCCATCTTCACCACGACCCGTGGGTGGCGTCACGGACTAAATCCCCCAAACCAACCACCCTTTTCACTCACGGGCGAGGAGCACCGCTCGAGTCCCCAGATCCGGCCCACCGCTCGAGCCACCAAGCAGCAGCAGCCACAGCAGCGCCGGACCCGAGCGTTAGCGAGAGCGCAGCAGCGGCTGCGCCCTCCCCGCCCGCGACATTTGCTCTTAGGATCGAAGTAAAGCATTTAACAAGTCTCAAAACATCGTCAGGTTGTCCAACAACACACATTTTAAAGCTAAAGCAATTCATTATACTAATTAAACTGATAAAAGACAAGAATCTTAGTTAGGTCAGCCGTAAATACATTTTCCGGCAGGAGTATATTTATGGTGTTCTGGGTCACATTAAGGTTAATTCAGGTGTGTGATCTGGCATCACTCGGGTCTTGTATGTGATCATTACATGTAGCAAAAGCAGAATTTAAACAGATTTATTTTTGTGGTTCTATATTTTGTTTAGAAATATAAAATAGCAAGGGAAATAAGCTCTTGTACCTTACTAGACCATGTTTTAAGACACATTAGCTGGTCAGACAATGATTAATGGGGTTAGAACTACTGATGACCGAGCACTACCATGCTCGGGTGATCAGTATTCGTAATGAGCAGTCAGTCGTTCAGATGGACTCGATGGGGAACTTGAAAATTTATCCCAAAAGATCGTCTGGAAAAATGCTCAAGTATTTCATTGAAATCCATCATACTTGGTACATGACTAGAGCCCATCTGAGCATATGACTGCTCGTTATGAGTACTGAGCACCCAAGAATGGTAGTTTTTGCTCACCACAAGATACTACCTAAAGGTGGTACTAAAGAGAGTCTTTTCTTTTTTTCTAAAAGTGAGCTAATTTGCATACATTTTCCAAGAGTGTATTGCCTGTAAGACTGCCCAAACCAGCGGGATCTTTGCAAGAACCACTATCACCAATATCTACCATAAGCATCTCACTCGACAAATCATTACCTACTTTATTGCTGAGAAGCAATATATAGCGGTTTGGTTTGGCTGATATCCTTATTCAGGCTGATATTTCTCTTTTTATTGAGTTAAACATTGATTACAATGAAGCCATTCATAGCTAAGGCTGCACGCACATCAGCAGTATTCTACCGCAATGCCGGATCCGTCAGAAATGCGGTACAGTTCAATACAGTGGAATCGCAGCAAGATAAGGTCACATGCAGTCATATGCGCATGTGACGGCATGTGACCTTATCTTGTCGCGATGCCATTTAACTGTATTGAACTATACCGCATTTCTGACGGATCCGGCATTGCGGCAGAATACTGCTGATGTGAAGCCCGTTTAACATTAGAGAGACACTTCTTTCTTCTAGAAATGCGCTAAAATGTAAAATTAGCAACCTTCAAAGTAAACTACTAGTGCCAACAAAAGTAAATGTATGACACTGGGACTCTCCAGATTTGGCACATGGATTTGGCACATTTACATTGAAATGTATACTTAAGGGATTGTCAAGAATTAGAAAAACATGGATGCCTTCCTCCTTGAAGTTTACTTTACCTATTCATGAGTTGTGTCTGGTATCATAACTATTGAAGTGAATGATCTGCAATACAACAAATAACCCAAGGACAGACGTGGTACAATTATTGGAATAGAGCAGCCATATTTATCTAATCCCAGAAAACCCCTTTAGAATAAATGCTTCATTTTCTTACCTTGATATTGTAATTAGAATATTTATAGTGTCTGTACAGATGACGACAGAATACTAAATAAATTATTACATGTAGCACTATTTTTCATCCCACAAAGAAAAAAGACACAATTCTTTAATGGAAAAAGAGTCTACAGAATATGCATAAAATATATCCGTTACACAACGCTATAGCTAAATACACCAATATGAACTGATACATACAATATTGTAAGGAGAAGATGCCACTCTTTCCATATAAATTTTACCTGTCACAAGCAAAGTATATTATCTTGATAATCAAATAAAATAGTTTTACATTTTGTGGCCACTAAATATTATAGATGGGATTAGAGATGAGCCGATATGACGAAATGCGAATTCACCTGTTGTTACTGGGAAATTCAATTTACAGAGAAAGTATTCTCAGCAAACTATTTTCTTAATGCCCCTTATTATGTTTAGGAGTTTTTAAACAACCACTGGGCAAAATAAACCTAAAATTAAAAAATAATAATAAAAAAAGAATATATATATATATATATATATATATATATATATATACAGTGTGTGTGTATATATATATATATATATATATATATAAATAATTCACATGTCCAACCACTCCTGCTACTTGCTGCCCACTGTGTCCTGTCCTTCGCACCAGAGTCACATCTACAGTCTGTTGTGCTCTCTGGTCAGGGACTTCTGGTCTTGAGAAGAACTTGGAAATGCAAAGTAGGCCTGCTTTTGCCCGGAGGCCCTATCCTAGACTAATCACTGGGCAGTAGATGTGACATGTCAAGGTTGTTGAGGACTGGACAACAGGCAGGGAGCAGGGGGAGAAACCAGAGATGAGCAGCGAGGTCTGTTTTTTCTTTACTTTTAACCTTTTGCTGACCCACTACTGCTCAGCAACGTGGTGGTGGCCGCTGGTTGCCATTTTGCTAGATTCACGCAGAGTAAATTACAAGAAAACCCTATTACCCAGAAAGGAATTTTTATTCCACTTGCATGCATTCTCCCATCTCTAGCTGTGACCTACAATACAGTTATGACCTATATACAGTAGGAAGTCAACTAATTCCATTCTAATTTATTCTTGCTATATTGATTCATCGGTCGGTAGTAGTAACGAAATGCTGCTAAAGTAGTAGATACAGTTTTGACCCAATATTTTTGAGATTTTAGTATAAATAAGACTTTTTATTTGTATTTTTTTTGCTTTTGGCACTTTTGCTATTCTTTTTTTTCACTGCAGGTCTTATATTTGATATATCAGGCAAAGAACCACGCAAGCAACAAATTAATGAAGCAGTACAACAAGGTAGATGACAAATCAGTTTATTGACATTTCGTATAGTCATTCGTATCTTTTAACTTTACAAATCGTATAGAATGGACCAATAGTTCATTGACAGTGCTAAGCCTTGAGAAGTTATAGCCTACAGCTTTTTTGGTAAGAAGGATGATGTTGATTGCCCACACACAAGCCTTAAGCCCATTTAGTAAAATGTCATTCTATGTCATGTCAACATTATGTTGACATTTATTACAGCGATGTATTACATTTTTTGATTGACTTATTTCTGACTTATTTAAAAAGAAGAACAAATGTACAAGAAATCCAAAAAGGACAGAGACAGAATGTGTTCTTTTAGAGGTTTTAGAAATTAAATCATAAACCAAAATAAAAATGAAATACATTTTTAAGGTTTTATATCCAAAAATGTATATTGATTGGTGAATGAAACTTAAAACTGCTGTCCATGCACATGACTACAGATGAGTGAACTTGAGGTTTGATTTTCAAACCGAACACCGACTTAAAAAACTCAAGATTCAGATTCAGAGTTTGGGTGCTATACGTGTGAACTTCAATCTCGCGAGCAATGCTGTGCTCAGCTACGCTTGGTGCTCAGCCCTGTGCAAGCCGCTTGCAATGTTTGAACAGCTCACACTGGGGTAACATCAACACGATTACATGTAGTGTGCAACCCAAAAAATTGTTTGAAAAAGTCTGCTTACCCTCCCCCAGAAGTGATCTGCTTATGGCTGGCTGTTTGTGGGCAGAGACTCAAACTGCCAATCAGTTACTTGCTCTGGGGTTCAGGTCAAGCTTGAGCCAGTGGAGGCTCGGTTCCTTGGATGCCGGCGAAGAGAACCTCCACGGAACTGCTCATCTCTACACATGACCATTCAAATTACAGTCTATGGAACTGCCAAAGATAAGCAAGTAGAGCGCTCCACTATGTCAGGCACAGGCACGATTGTGGACATTGCAAAAAAACACTCTACACCTGGCTAAGCTGTTATCACGCTAAATTAAGTGGAATCTAGTTCTCCAGAAAGCAGCACAACTACTTGGGCATCTTAGGTTCGTAAAATCCTAACATCTCATAAGAGTCATATTTTATGCTTGAAGGTTGTATGAGACACACATTTACTACCTTTAGATTAGTTGTACATTATAGCCAATGGATAAGTAGTTATAATTCTGACCTGTTGTCATTATGATGATCTCTACCCATCAAGTTTAACTAATTTTTATGCACCGTGCTCAGGAATGCTGAATTTGTTTTTGGACAGTTTCTAAAAAAATCATGGACAGACACTTTTTTTTATGGACAAAATAGATGACTGTAATAAATCATTAAGGGTGCATGGCCACGATTAGTGTTGCAGTATTTTGGATGCAGTGTGTTTTCGCTGCGTCCTAAACGTTGCATTCTACAGTACAAGCACAGTGGATGGGACTTCTAGAAATCCCATGCCCACTGTGCGTGCGTGGCTCGCAATGAAAACTGACCTATGGTGCAGCTTTCCGAGCCTCAGTATGTTAATTCTTTGATGCAGGGTCGCAAGCGTTTTCTGTAGGGAGAACACAAGCGAGAGACCACAGCACCCCGAACCCTGATCGTGGGTACGGGCAGATGCGATCACCTGCATTCTCCTGCAGAGGAGACTCGCGGCCCCACAGGTCAGGACCCGCCGCGTCCAGGACACAGCGGGTCCTTAACACTATAAATGATACATGTCTACAGATCATGAATCCAATATGAAGGCATTAGCTGCCTTCACAAGGAACTGTAAAAGGATGATCAATACACTCATAAAAATCTGTACAAGACTCTACAGCTTCAAAAAAGTCATGGAAACGTAAATTTTTTTCTTACGAACAGGGAAAAAAAGTGTCCTATTTTCAGGAATTTCTGGATTGTTGGCAACCCTTCACTGAACAATATAAATGTTTCAATAAAAATGGATGGACCATTGAGCGTTAAGGTTTAGCCTTATTTGTAGAATGTCCTCATATTTAAAAGAAGTGTATTTCTCAATATCTACAGTCAGTTTTTCTAAGTTTACGTGCAACTGTACATACAACTAATATGAAAGAATACATCATGTAAAAAATGGTAGCTTCCTATTTACAGCATTATTCCTTGGATAAAAAAAAGTACCAAACCTCAGTCATGTAGCAGAGGCAGTCATTTTGTTGGTTGGATTCCAAACAGTATGTATAAAAATAACTTTTAAGTATCCTAATTCATACTGTATTGGTGATTCTAGACACATAATAGACATTTATTAAACTTGACGTGCCTCTAGTCCTGGAATATTGACTAAGCTAATAAAATGGCCAATACTATGAGCACTTGACTAGTGGTACTCTACGTGTTACACATCACCCATAATGGTGTATCATTTGCAAAATAGTTTGACATTGCCATGACTCAATAAAGGTAATGCCATGTAACTTTACCCCCAAAATTATATTATATACAACAAAACACCAGACTAGTATCCATACCCGTACACCGCACATTAGAACAGAGCATATGGTTTACATGTGAGGATTTTGCCATTGTCTGCTGTTGATGTTGATGCACACGTCAATAAAAGATCACTATTCTGAGACTGCGATTTCACTTACAATCGCATCTAGCTACTTTTACATCACAGCCCAATTCAAAGCTAAGAAAAAAAAAACCTCATGCGCACATTAGGATAATGAACAAAATCCCACCATGCAGTCCCATTGATCATGAACAGAGCTAGCTCTACACAATCAATAAGTTATTTTCTTTTTCTTGCTTCAGTAAAAGCATTTTTTCTGCCGATCCATCTTCTTTCTGGAAGACAGAAAAGAAAAAGAAAATGCATGTGGGAGTTACATATTAATAATAGAACAATCACATAGCAATTGTTACATTCACATTCCACTATGATTAACAGAATACGATATCATTTCCATTGTTACTTTGGCATTACTGCATTACATCATAGTTTACTTTTAGAAAAAACTTCAGTCATTCCACAATTTGTATTGATGAAATTCTTGAAGAACACCGGTGAAACTGAAAAGTGGTAATCCCTAATGCGGTGGTCATTTTTTTATCATTAAAAGGTCTCTTGAAAAATAGGAAAATAGGCTGATCAAAGGTCATCGCAAAGCTGGGACTTCAAGCAATCAACTGTAATCTCTGGTCTAAAAAGGCAAAATGTGCTCCATATTACTGCAGCGCCACCATAGGAACCATGAAGCATTACATGGTGTCTATATAAATGTCATGGGTCCTCCGTGTAGACGGACAGTTTGCTGCCACTTTCTACTTTGACTGAATGATGGTTCTCAATAAGTATCCCCTGATATGTGTTTTTTAAACCAATCGCTCTGCTCTGCAGCCACTGATTGGATGTAGTGATCCCTTAACAATTCCAGCTGGAACAGGAATCCCGGAAGCCAGCTGCAGTAAAGTGAGCAGTAGGGGTCTGGTAGGTGACTGTGTTTTTGTATATTAGGCTGGATTCAACCGATGGTATGGCATCCGGTAAGTGCATTGGATGCGGTATGCTAATAACCTCGGCTCCTAAGCTGCGAGTGTGAGCCGAGTGTCATGCGACTGTGATCCAATCCTGCAATCGGATCACAGCTGCAGAGGAGAGGGAGGGATTAATCTCCACATTTCTTCCATTGTCAGCCTGTGCGTATATCAAACTGCACTTGGACGACATATGAGTACAGTCCCATGTTTAACTCGCACCCATAAACTTGTATGGGTTCGGGTGACATGTCTCTCGCTGACAATCGCAGCATGCTGCCACTTTTTGCTCATTCAGAATCTAGATGAGAAAAAAGCTGACCATCTGCTCTCCCTCATTAAATAACATTGGTCCGAGTGCAATGCGAGATTTTCTTGCATTAGAGTCATCCAAGTCATACGCTCATGTGAGCGCACCCATAGGACCACTATGGCTCATAAAGAGGTGGTTGATAAAAAAAGAAGTAATTTTTAAATGCCCTATTATAGTATGTTCACACAATGACTATTTGTAGCAGATGTTTATGCAGCCAAAACCAGACTGTTAGCAGGAATAACGATGCTTAGAGTTATGTTCACAATGCTATCTTGGAAGAAAAATGCTGCATTACAAACATCGGTTTTGCTGTATATTTGCACCATTTTTCATTGAGTTTTTGCAGTGTTATTTTTGGAACAAGACAGGTGTGTGATTTGTCTACCACATATGTTTAAAAAAAGGTTTTACTCACCAAAAAAGGAGGGAAAAATGGTGCAAAAAAACCATAGGGCTATGTGCGCATGTTGTGTATTTGCATGCAGTTACGCTGTGATCTGCACCGCAGCGAACTGCATGCGTCCTGCGTCCCCAGCATAATCTATGAAGATTATGCAGGAGACGTGTGCACGTGGCATATTAGAGCGCAGCGCTTCGGCTGCTGCCCGAAGCGCGCGTTCTAAGAAGTGACATGTCACTTCTTTCCTGCGCTCTGCCTGCAGCCCCCGCTCTGTCTATGGGAGGGGCTGCACTCAGAGCGCATGGAATCGGCTTTTTTTTTTTTTCATTACGGACTCTTTTTGCAGCGATTTGAAGCGCACGCGTGCTGTTCAAATCGCTGCAGAAATTTCTGCAGGGACAAATGCTACGTGCGCACATAGCCTTAGAAAACCTGTTTACTATGTCTTTGAAGTATTTTTGTACTTTTATTTTTTTTTCCCATGGGTGAAAAAACACTTTAAAAACAATGCAAAGATGCTGAAAGAATTGACATGCTGCAGATTTAAAAAAATACTACAGTTCTCAAATTCAGTCGGGAAAAAAAAAGTAAGCATTTACATGTAATTTCTAAAATCTCAAAGGCTTTGCTGGAACTAAAAAAACGCAGCTTTTGACTTGCAAAAAAAACAATTTCACAAAAAAATACGGTATTTGAACATAGCCTAAGATTCAGACAATGACATGTTTTTTGCATGCAGTCTTACTTGAAATTTTTCCTATTCATCTAAATGGGTGAAAATTGCTGCAAAAAAATGCTGAGTTGACATGCTGCAGATTTGAAAAATTGCTTTGAAGATTGAAATCTGCAAGGAAAAAATAAGCAGCGTGTGCATGAGATTTCAGGAATCTCATTCATTTTCTTGTTAAAAGATTAGGCCGGAGTCACACTTGCGAGTGACTCGTGCAAGTCTCGCATCACATCACTTGGCACGGCCACACACTCTCCGGACAGAAGTTGGTCGGCTCCATGTATTTCTATGCAGCAGACCTACTCCTGTCCGAAGAGCGGCAGGCTGTGCCGAGTGATGCGATGCGGGACTCACGCGAACCACTCGCAAGTGTGACTCCGGCCTTACATAGAGATGCAAACATTTTTCCCATCTTAAAGCACCACTCCCGTGTTTTTGTTTTTTTTTGTTTCCCCACTCAATTGGTGCTTAAATTTAAGTCCCTGCACCCTGTCTTATACTTACCATCTGGCGGCTTCATCTTCTATCAACGCTGCTCCTGTGTCTGGCGATTTGTGACCTGCCTGCTTCTCCAGTGTTTTATGGAGCATGTCGGAGGTCACAATTCAATGTATCTCTATGAGAGCCTCGATCTGGCCTCATTCTACCTACATTCTTGTAGAGTTGTATTGAGCACTTGTGACTTAACTTCTGACTTCCGTCCAGTCAAATGTTACAGGCATAAAATGTCATCATGGGACCGGAGCGGAGCCGAAAAAGCATGAAAACACCAGAGTGTAAGTATAATATCAGCGGCAGGGGACTTGGATTTAAAGGGCCACTCCAGAGCTTAAAAAAAAATCCGCTGAAGTGGTGCTTTAAGAGCCTTATTGAAGGTGAATTGAAATACAATCAATTGCTTAAAATTCTTGGTCCTATTATTATTTTATTGTCCAGTTATAAACAACTCATTTACCTAATGGATTTGTGAGCAGCTGTGGAAATAGACCCTGGAAACTAAAAGTAAAAGTGTGAATGAAATTTGGAGAGACAGTGCTACTTTCAATTAATAGGAGAAATCCAAGTTGTAAAGTAAGTGTAACATAAATTTGGTATTTCTCCTTTATACTTTTTTATGATTTTGAAGGGTAAGATGGCTGCTGGACATGTCATGAATGAGAGATATGTATCACAGAGGTGGTTATCCTCTGTGACTTAAGCCTGGAAGCTAGTTTCAGTACGTGTAGTATGGGCAGTATTAATAGGGCAGGGTTTACAAGCAGTCAAACATATGGCTGGGACTGGCTGCCCACAAATCCCTACCTCAGGGTGTGGCATGGAGGACATATCAATGTCCATATGAATTCATTAATGTTGGTGTGTGGAGGTAAGAAGTCCTCCTGTGTGAAGTCTCCATGCTTGGACTGGTATGCTGAATACTGAAGTGGCATTGTTAGGACTGCTGCTTATTTTCCTTGTGTGTGGTTTGCTTAATGCAGTTTTAATAAAGCAGCCTGAACATTTTTTTAAATTCACCTCTCATGCCTACCTCAAATACCATTCAGTAAGCTGTATCTGACAGCAACGGGTGCACCACGGTCCCAAACATTTGACTTATTACACCTGGTTCAGAAGTGGTTGCAACCAAAACTTCCTCCCCAGTGTATATGGTGGAAGTATCGTCATGGACAGATTCATTCACTCCCTTACGAGAACAGTTCAGTCCTGGGTTGTCCAGGGAGATCCCCAGAATGCTGATGACCTGCTGGGCATGGTAGAAAGGTACCAGGCGATCAAGAGATCTTTAGGGAAATAAGTGGCCATAGCTACCTCATAATGGGGTTCTCAAAGGGAGACTAACATCCAAAAGAAGAGAATTAGAGACATAGATGGGGTATGTTTCTGAAAGCACCAGGTAAGGACGTGATTTGTTGAAGGAGTCACGATCCAGGTCAATTAGCCACCCATTGTCCATGTCCACCAAGCCTATGGACTTGTTTTCAGATTTGCCGGTTGCACGTAGATCATATAGTATGAGGTTCTCAAGGGACCTCATGTTCAGATGTACTTGAAGCCATATTGGATTAATGAAGCCTGCCAAGAAGTGATCTCAAAGGAGGTTAATTACATGCGGATGCTGAACTTGGGAGTCATTGAAGAGTCTAAAGGCCACTTTACACACAGATATAAATCTTTGGCAGATCTGTGGTTGCAGTGAAATTGTGGACAATCAGTGCCAGGTTTGTGGCTGTGCACAAATGGAACAATATGTTCATGATTTCACTGCAACCACAGATCTGCCAAAGATTTATCTCTGTGTGTAAAGTGGCCTTAAGAGTGGTTAGTCTAGTCCCATCGTCTTAGTGCCAAAACCAGAAAGAGAATGGCAGTTTTGCAATGACTATACGAAGCTGAATGGGGTCTTTAAGTTTGATACATATCCAGTGTCCCATGTTGATGAACTGTTTGAAAGGCTAGAGCCAGCTCGGTACATTATTGCACTGGACTTCAAGAAAGGGTATTAGCAAATCCCATGTCTAAATATGCCAAGGAAAAGACAGCCTTCTCAATGCTAGATAGATGTTTCCAGTACACAAAGATGCCTTTTGGGTAAATAGGAGCTCTGGTCTCCTTCCAGAGAGCCATGGATCAGATCTTAGCTTCCCAGAAGAAATACACAATGGCCTATCTGGATGACATTATGATTTTCAGCCACGATTGAAGAAGCCTTCTGAGCAAGGTCCAAGTGATACTTAATGCTCTAAGGGAAGTTGGGTTTACTGTAAACATGAAAAAATGTGCCATAGGGATGAGGGAAGCAAAATACTCACAATCCAGAATTGGCCACGTCCATTCTCGAAGAAACAAGTTTCTGGGTATTGTGGGATGCAGCCGTCAGTTCAACCTTAACTTCGCCATGATAGCTACACTCCTGACCAACCTCCTTAAAGAGAACCAACCATCTGGATTTTTCTATATGAAGTAACGGCATAACTGACAGACATAACTGTTTGAGAAAGATCTGATTGGTTGATGAAACATCTTTAATCAAAGTTGCAGAAATATACTGCACTTTGATTGATGGGTGCAATGGAGGCATGCCTTTGTGGGTCGGGTCCTCGGCATTTATTCCTCCTTCGGTGTCCTCCTGGCTTGCCTCTTTTTCTTTATGGGAGTATCGCGCCACACTGCCATTGCTGTTGTTAGTGGCATGTGTGCATTGCCATAGTAATTCAGTCTTCATTAAGATCTGGAGCAGGTTTAAAAATAGAGTGGTCTAATATTACAGTTGAGAGGTGTAAGAAGCTTGTTGATGTTTAGAAGAATCAATTGATTTCAGTTATTTATTCCAAAGAGTGTGCAACCAAATATTAAGGTAAGTGTGCCAACAATTTTGTCTGGCCTGTTTTTGGAGTTTTGTGTGAAATCAGGTCAAATTTGCCTTTTTTCTCTATGTTTTGGGGTTGTTCCAATATACACAAAGGAAACAAACATGTGTATAACAAAATGTGTAATTGCAATAATTTTCTGAGAGAAATACTTCATTTTCTGGGTCAATTTCAAGGGTGCCAACACTTTCGATTATGAATGTATAGTTAAATAACAGCATGCAGACCGGTAAGTGACAAATCCATAAAAACAGGATCTCACACCTTATATCATGCTTTTCGGAAAATATATTGCATAAACCTGTTTACAGATTTCATTTAAAAATTTAATAAAATTCATCATCGCATGCTTGAAAGAATACGTAGCATCTCATAGAATTATGAATTGAGATGAGCAAATAGATTATGTCCGAAATTATTTTGGTATACTTTTCTCTAAATTCATTGATATTTCTAAATCTGAATAATAGAAATGTTTCATATGAATTGCCAAAAATGTTTCACATAGCATACACACATTAATACATGCTTGGCGCTGCTGGAGGGATCAATCAGTTTGGTCATTTTTCTTTCATGGACACTCAATTGGTCAAAGTTTGCACTCAGTTTATATGTTCTCAAGAAACTCAAACAAGTCATTCAAAAATGGGTTTGCTAATAGCCTGGACAATATGACTCCTCCTGCACTGCCCACATGACTACTTACATACAGCATGGGCCAATTTCCAATTATTTTTTCTCCCATACAATTAAACTAGCAATTTCAACTTGGTCAAGTCTAAAAAGATAACTACAGGATCATATAATTAATTTATTGATTATAGTAAAACATGTAATAAGCCCTCCTCATAAGTGCATCTCAATAAATTAGAATATTATCAAAAAGTTAATTTATTTCAGTAATTCAATACACAAAGGGAAACATATATATATATATATATATATATATATATATATATATATATATATATATACAGTTAGGTCCAGAAATATTTGGACAGTGACACAATTTTCGCGAGTTGGGCTCTGCATGCCACCACATTGGATTTGAAATGAAACCTCTACAACAGAATTCAAGTGCAGATTGTAACGTTTAATTTGAAGGTTTGAACAAAAATATCTGATAGAAATTGTAGGAATTGTACACATTTCTTTACAAACACTCCATATTTTAGGAGGTCAAAAGTAATTGGACAAATAAACCAAACCCAAACAAAATATTTTTATTTTCAATATTTTGTTGCGAATCCTTTGGAGGCTATCACTGCCTTAAGTCTGTAACCCATGGACATCACCAAACGCTGGGTTTCCTCCTTCTTAATGCTTTGCCAGGCCTTTACAGCCGCAGCCTTCAGGTCTTGCTTGTTTATGGGTCTTTCCGTCTTAAGTCTGGATTTGAGCAAGTGAAATGCATGCTCAATTGGGTTAAGATCTGGTGATTGACTTGGCCATTGCAGAATGTTCCACTTTTTTGCACTCATGAACTCCTGGGTAGCTTTGGCTGTATGCTTGGGGTCATTGTCCATCTGTACTATGAAGCGCCGTCCGATCAACTTTGCGGCATTTGGCTGAATCTGGGCTGAAAGTATATCCCTGTACACTTCAGAATTCATCCGGCTACTCTTGTCTGCTGTTATGTCATCAATAAACACAAGTGACCCAGTGCCATTGAAAGCAATGCATGCCCATGCCATCACGTTGCCTCCACCATGTTTTACAGAGGATGTGGTGTGCCTTGGATCATGTGCTGTTCCCTTTCTTCTCCAAACTTTTTTCTTCCCATCATTCTGGTACAGGTTGATCTTTGTCTCATCTGTCCATAGAATACTTTTCCAGAACTGAGCTGGCTTCATGAGGTGTTTTTCAGCAAATTTAACTCTGGCCTGTCTATTTTTGGAATTGATGAATGGTTTGCATCTAGATGTGAACCCTTTGTATTTACTTTCATGGAGTCTTCTCTTTACTGTTGACTTAGAGACAGATACACCTACTTCACTGAGAGTGTTCTGGACTTCAGTTGATGTTGTGAATGGGTTCTTCTTCACCAAAGAAAGTATGCGGCGATCATCCACCACTGTTGTCATCCGTGGACGCCCAGGCCTTTTTGAGTTCCCAAGCTCACCAGTCAATTCCTTTTTTCTCAGAATGTACCCGACTGTTGATTTTGCTACTCCAAGCATGTCTGCTATCTCTCTGATGGATTTTTTCTTTTTTTTCAGCCTCAGGATGTTCTGCTTCACCTCAATTGAGAGTTCCTTAGACCGCATGTTGTCTGGTCACAGCAACAGCTTCCAAATGCAAAACCACACACCTGTAATCAACCCCAGACCTTTTAACTACTTCATTGATTACAGGTTAATGAGGGAGACGCCTTCAGAGTTAATTGCAGCCCTTAGAGTCCCTTGTCCAATTACTTTTGGTCCCTTGAAAAAGAGGAGGCTATGCATTACAGAGCTATGATTCCTAAACCCTTTCTCCGATTTGGATGTGAAAACTCTCATATTGCAGCTGGGAGTGTGCACTTTCAGCCCATATTATATATATAATTGTATTTCTGAACATGTTTTTGTAAACAGCTAAAATAACAAAACTTGTGTCACTGTCCAAATATTTCTGGCCCTGACTGTATATATATATATATATATATATATATATATATATATATATATATACTGTTAGGTCCAGAAATATTTGGACAGTGACACAATTTTCGCGAGTTGGGCTCTGCATGCCACCACATTGGATTTGAAATGAAACCTCTACAACAGAATTCAAGTGCAGATTGTAACGTTTAATTTGAAGGTTTGAACAAAAATATCTGATAGAAATTGTAGGAATTGTACACATTTCTTTACAAACATTCCACATTTTAGGAGGTCAAAAGTAATTGGACAAATAAACCAAACCCAAACAAAATATTTTTATTTTCAATATTTTGTTGCAAATCCTTTGGAGGCAATCACTGCCTTAAGTCTGGAACCCATGGACATCACCAAACGCTGTGTTTCCTCCTTCTTAATGCTTTGCCAGGCCTTCACAGCCGCAGCCTTCAGGTCTTGCTTGTTTGTGGGTCTTTCCGTCTTAAGTCTGGATTTGAGCAAGTGAAATGCATGCTCAATTGGGTTAAGATCTGGTGA
Source organism: Anomaloglossus baeobatrachus (assembly GCF_048569485.1). NCBI lineage: Eukaryota > Metazoa > Chordata > Amphibia > Anura > Aromobatidae > Anomaloglossus > Anomaloglossus baeobatrachus. Next base: position 121,703,515 of record NC_134355.1, on the reverse strand, counting down.
TTGACTTGGCCATTGCAGAATGTTTTTACTTTTTTGCACTCATGAACTCCTGGGTAGCTTTGGCTGTATGCTTGGGGTCATTGTCCATCTGTACTATGAAGCGCCGTCCGATCAACTTTGCGGCATTTGGCTGAATCTGGGCTGAAAGTATATCCCGGTACACTTCAGAATTCATCCGGCTACTCTTGTCTGCTGTTATGTCATCAATAAACACAAGTGACCCAGTGCCATTGAAAGCCATGCATGCCCATGCCATCACGTTGCCTCCACCATGTTTTACAGAGGATGTGGTGTGCCTTGGATCATGTGCCGTTCCCTTTCTTCTCCAAACTTTTTTCTTCCCATCATTCTGGTACAGGTTGATCTTTGTCTCATCTGTCCATAGAATAATTTTCCAGAACTGAGCTGGCTTCATGAGGTGTTTTTCAGCAAATTTAACTCTGGCCTGTCTATTTTTGGAATTGATGAATGGTTTGCATCTAGATGTGAACCCTTTGTATTTACTTTCATGGAGTCTTCTCTTTACTGTTGACTTAGAGACAGATACACCTACTTCACTGAGAGTGTTCTGGACTTCAGTTGATGTTGTGAACGGGTTCTTCTTCACCAAAGAAAGTATGCGGCGATCATCCACCACTGTTGTCATCCGTGGACGCTCAGGCCTTTTTGAGTTCCCAAGCTCACCAGTCAATTCCTTTTTTCTCAGAATGTACCCGACTGTTGATTTTGCTACTCCAAGCATGTCTGCTATCTCTCTGATGGATTTTTTCTTTTTTTTCAGCCTCAGGATGTTCTGCTTCACCTCAATTGAGAGTTCCTTAGACCGCATGTTGTCTGGTCACAGCAACAGCTTCCAAATGCAAAACCACACACCTGTAATCAACCCCAGACTTTTTAACTACTTCATTGATTACAGGTTAACAAGGGAGACGCCTTCAGAGTTAATTGCAGCCCTTAGAGTCCCTTGTCCAATTACTTTTGGTCCCTTGAAAAAGAGGAGGCTATGCATTACAGAGCTATGATTCCTAAACCCTTTCTCCGATTTGGATGTGAAAACTCTCATATTGCAGCTGGGAGTGTGCACTTTCAGCCCATATTATATATATAATTGTATTTCTGAACATGTTTTTGTAAACAGCTAAAATAACAAAACTTGTGTCACTGTCCAAATATTTTTGGCCCTGACTGTATATATATATATATATATATATATATATATATATATATATATATTATATAGAGTCATTACATACAGAGTGATCTATTTAAAGTGTTTATTTCTGTTAATATAGATGATTATGGCTTACAGCCAATGAAAACTCAAAACTCGCTATCTCAGAAAATTAGAATAATTACCACAAAACATCTGCACAGGCTTCCTAAGCATTTAAAGTGGTTCCTAAAGCCTGCTTTACACGTTTCAATATGTCGTGCGATCACATTTGCGATCGCACCCGCCCCCATCGTTTGTGCGGCACAGGCAATTTCTTGCCCTTGTCACACAATGCTGTAACCCCCCGTCACACGTACTTACCTTCCAAACGACATCGCTGTGGGCGGCGAACATCCACTTCCTGAAGGGGGAGGGACCTTCGGCGTCACAGCGATGTTACACAGAGGCCGCCCAATAGAAGCAGAGGGGCGGAGATGAGTGGGACGTAAACATCCCGCCCACCTCCTTCCTTCAGCATTGCTGGCGGGACGCAGGTAAGCTGCAGTTCATCGTTCCCAGGGTGTCACACGGAGCGATATGTGCTGCCTCGGGAACAATGAACAACCGGACATTCGATTTTTAGAAAATGAGCGACGTGTCAACGATGAACGAGAAGTTGAGTATTTCTGCTCGTTCATAGCTGTCACACGCTACGATATCACTAACGATGCCGGATGTGCGTCACTTACGATGTGACCCCGCCGACTTCTCGTTAGATATATTGTAGCGTGTAAAGCCGGCTTTAGTCTTGTTCAGTAGGCTACACAATCATGGGGAAGATTGCAGACTTGACAGATGTCCAGAAGGCAGTCATTGATACACTCCACAAGGAGGGTTAGCCAGAAGAGGTCATTGTTAAAGAAACTTGCAGTTCACAGAGTGCTGTATTATTATTATTATTATTATTATTATTTATAGATCACCATTAATTCCGTGGTGCTGTACATGAGAAGGGGGCTACATACAGAATACATATACAAGTTACAGTAGACAGACTAGTACAGAGGGAAGAGGACCCTACCCTTGCGGGCTTACAATCTATAGGATTTTGGGGAGGAGACAGTAGGTGGGGTGTAGATTGGTCGGGAGGCAGCTGTATCCAAGCACGTATGATATGCTGTATCCAAGCATATCAATAGACAGTTGAGTAGAAGGAAAAAGTGTGGCAGAAAAAGGATCACAAGCAACTGGGATAAGAGCAGTCTTGTTAGGATTGTTAAGAAAAGGTCATTAAAAAAATTGGGATAGATTCATAAGGAGTGGACTGCTGCTGGAGTCAGTGCTTCAAGAGCCACAACACACAGACGTATCCAGGACATGGGCTACAACTGTTCGATTCCTTGGGTCAAGTCACTCACGACCAATAAACAACACCAGAAGCGTCTCACCTGGGCCAAGGAGAAAAATGACTGGACTGTTGCTCAGTGGTCTGAGGTGTTGTTTTCAGATGAAAGTAAATTTTGCATTTCATTTGGAAATCAAGGTCCCAGAGTCTGGAGGAAGAGTGGATAGGCCACAATCCAAGATGCTTGAGGTCTAGTGTGACGTTTCCACAATCAGTGATGGTTTGGGGAGCCATGTCATCTGTTGGTCCAGGTCCAATGTGTTTTATCACTTCCAAAGTCAGCGCAACCGTCTACCAGGAAATTTTAGAGCACTTCATGCTTCCCTCTGCCGACAAGCTTTTTGGAATGGAAATTTCATTTTCCAGCTGGACCTGGCACCTGTCCAAACTGCCAAAATTACCAATACCTGGTTTAATAACCACAGTATCACTGTGCTTGATTGGCCAGCAAACTCGCCTGACCTAAACCCCATAGAGAATCTATGGGATATTGTCAAGAGGAAGATGAGAGACACAAGACCCAACAATGCAGATGAGCTGAAGGCTGCTATTAAAGCAACCTGGGCTTCCATAACACGTAAGCAGTGCCACAGGCTGATTGCCTCCATGCCACGCCGCATTGATGCAGTAATTCATGCAAAAGAAGCCCGACCAGGTATTGAGTGCATTTACTATACAGACTTTTTAGTAGGCACCAACATTTCTGAGCTAAAAATCATTTTTTCAGTTTGTCTTATATAATATTCTAATTTTCTGAGATAATGACTTTTGGCTTTTCATTGGCTGTAAGCAATAATCATCAACATTAACAGAAATAAACACTTGAAATAGATCCCTATATTTGTAATTACTCTATATAATATACAGTATGTGGTTCCCTTTTTGTATTGAATAACTGAAATAAATTAACTTTTTGATTATATTCTAATTTATTGAGAACACTTGTACGTACATTCTTATGTCCCATAGGTCTCATTCAGAAAAGTCCTTTTACACATACGTATTCTAGTTTCATGAATAAGAACATGTACCCTTCACAGTCTATGGGCATGTCCACATATTTGTTTTTTTGGGGTTTTTTGCAGACCAACTGTCTAAAAATAAACAAGAAAAAAAACACTCAGAAAATTGAAAATTCTGTGCAAAAAAATGTATGTCTAAATGAATCATTACAGTTTTAATTTTTAAAAGCAAAGGGGCAGGAAACATGGTGACTGACAACTGCATGAAGAATTTAGAAATCTGAGCCATTGGACATGGTTCTTTTATTCAACTACTCTAAACCCTTCCCGATGCGGCCAATTTTTCATTTTTGTATTTGTCTGTCAACATGAGGACTTGTTTTTTGGGGGACGAGTTGTACTTTTGAATGGCACCATTCATTTTACCACATAGTGCAGTGGAAAATGGGAAAAAAATTCTAAGTGCAGTTGAAATTGTCGAATCCCCCCCACCCCCCAATGTTGACGTTGTTTTTCGGGAATTGTTTCTACAGCGAATATTGTTTGGTAAAAATGACCTGGCAATATGTTCTTCCTTATCAATATGATTAGGGTGATACTAAATATATCAATTTTTTTTTATTTTAGTGGGGAAAAAAATCAGAAATTTAAAGAAAAAAAATGTTTTTATTATGTCGCCATTTTCCGAAATTCATAACTATTTTACTTTTCCATCGAAGAAGCTGTTTGAAGACTTATTTTTTTTGTGCGGCAAGATGATGTTTTTATTGCTACCATTAAGGAATAAATATGACATACTGATCTCTTGTTACATCATTTTTGTGGTATTGCAGCGACCCCAAAAATGTAATTTTGGCGTTCTTGAAATCTTTCCATTTACGGTGTCTACCGATCATGTTAATTATTTAATATAGTGATAGATTGGACTTCTCTGAATGTGGTGATTCCAAATATGTGCTGTTGTTTTTTTATTATCTTTATTTTTAATGGGGTTAAAGAGGGGGGGGTAATCTGAACTTTTAAGGATTTTTTAATATTTTTGAAAACTTTTTTTTACTTTTCACTGTACTTGTAGGCCTCCTTACCGGACTATAATCCGTGATTGACTTATATACATCAATTCCACAGCATATAGCAAAAATCACGGCATCATTTGAAGTTTGGCCACAGGCTTGGTTTTGAGGGGAACTCTGTAATGACAAGCACGTAGGTATTCAACAGACCCCCGCAGTCATAGCAAACCATGCAATGATGTGCCCCCATGCTGGTGCTCTGTTAATGTCGCTGTCAGAATTTTACATGTTAACCATCTCAGGCAGTGTTTCACTCTACCTATGATTGTTTACAGTAAAGCTTTATAAGCTATCCCTCATCACAATAGCATTAAATACACAGTTTTGTACGCCACAACAGAAAAAGAGTTTACAAAACTTTTGACAAATTAATTAACTGTAATATGTCAGAGCATTCCACCAATTTCATAAAACTGAGGTTGGAATGTTAACTAAGCCACCATTTAGCATTGAAAGGGAATGTGTGCAGGTTTTTGTTATGTAATTTGAAGACAGCCTGCTGTAGGGGTTAGCACACGGATTTCAACAATGCCTCTCTTACCACACTATGTGCACTTGTTTACCTCCAATGTTTGTTTTAGGAGATTATTATTGTTGGACTAGGTAAACTAGAGATCAGCTAGTCCAGCATGCCCTCTGCTGAAATTAGCAGCTTATTGCCCTTATACATTATATATAGAGAGTCTGGTATGGGCAGGGGCAGGTTTCTCAATTTTAGTGCATTGCGAAATCTAAAAACTTGGATGTTGTCAGAACGGCTGCACCCATTAAACTAAGTAATACACATTGGATTCAGGAAGTCTTTCCCAAGATCATACTGCTCTCAGATGAGGTAGCAAAAATCTGATGACAGATTGCCTTTAAAGGGGACATCTGATTTCAGGAGAAAAGTCTACAGTCACCCTATATGATTGCAGACTTCCTAATCATTAGTGTGTGGTCAACATACCATCATGGCTCCCCTACATAACCTGAGCGGGTGGGTGGTCATGTACCAGAATGTATGTGATTTTCACACTTGAAGTCAAAAGCCAACTAAACCTGCTCACTCTCAATTCTCTTTATTTAAAGAAATTGGGTGAGACTAGTTGGCACATGACATACATGTGGTCATAGACTGTACTGTCCAAATACAAGGAGACTACAGGTGAATCGAGATGACACACTGTAACAATTCAGCAGTCTACAGTCCCGTGGCGTGACAACAAACCTTTCTTCTAAGATAACACAAGCTCTTTAAAGGGAACCAATCACCAGGATTTTTGTATATAACCTAAAGCCAGTGCTATGTTGGCACTATCAAGCCGATTCTATACATTCCTGTAGTGGTCAGCTCGGATGTTTAGGTTTTGAAACCCAAGAAAGTAAAGTTTATAAAATTAGCTGCTTGTTGAGTGACAGCAGCTGAGGATCAGATAATACATTCATAGTTCCCTCTGTTAGAATTAGCATAAGTATTATACAAACGATTCCCTTTGCCTCTTGCAGGACCTGTGTGAGGTCATACCTATATGACCAAAAGGGGTGGGGCCTCATCCAACAAAGTCAGATACCAGGTCACATGGCTATGACCTCACACAGGTCCTGCAAGAGACAAAGTGAATTGTTTGTATAATACTTATGCTAATTCTAACAGGGGGAGGGGATAACTATGAATACCCCCCAGCTATTATCTGATCCTCAGCTGCTGTCACTCAAGAAGCTGGTGATTTTATGAACTTTACTTTCTTGGATTTCAAAACCTAAACATCCGAGCTGACCACTACAGGTATGTATAAAATCATCCTGATAGTGCCAGTATAGCACTGGCTTTAGCCTATATACGAAAATCCTGGTGATTGGTTCCCTTTAATCATTAAAAACAAAGGTACTTTTTATAGATGAGGGAGCCAGCTTTGCTGAATTTCCAAAAGGAATTGGTTTCTCAGCTAATCAAATAGAAAGTTCTCAAAACCTTCGAGCAGTCCTAAAAAATGTGTATGGCAGGCTTATGTCTCCTATTTCTTTCACCCCATCAATTAAACCTGCATTTTTCGCTTTTCCTCGCACACTAATCTTCTTCACAGCTGCCACACACTATGCATTATAGTTTCTTCAATATATTTCAGTTTTTTATGGCTTTCTCTCGCTATCGCTAAACTGTGAGCTGTGATATCCTCTCACTATCCAAAATCAACACAAAATGAATGCTGGATTTATTACTTCTGAACTTATTTAGGCTGTAGTAGTACCCTCTTATTTGTCTGTGCTTTACAACATTATGTGATAGCTACAAGGCATTATGGGGAATGGAGGTGGCCATTTTATGTGATTCATGCAAAGTGTATTGATGATGTTCAATCTGCAAACTTCAACAGTTCCTAAGAAATTTGACACAAATTTGATTCACATTGAACTTATTCAGTTATCTGTTGCATTTATTGTTCTTCAAATGTCTGCATCCTTTCTGATTGACCTTTGACACATTGAGAGCAGGAATTAATGTGTCCCATGGATTTATGTCTATATACATCAATTTAAGAAAGGTGCTCCTCAGACCATCCGGGGGCATCACAGCCCGGACCAGACCCTAATTAGAGGACAATAAAACTTTCACACTGCTTATCTATGAACTGCTGCAATATTTATGGCCACAACAGTTTATCCTCTTGCCATAGTGATAGTTCTGCTTCACATAACTTGTCTTATTTACTGCTCCATTCTATGTCCTGTTGTGTATAAATATGTGATTCTTCAGATTTTATATTATACTGAGCCTGATCAAGAGACCTGAGTAGTCTCAAAAGCTTGCTATTATTACCATTTTTTCAGTTAGCCATTAAAAGGTATCAACCATTGAGGACTCTCAGTTCTTTTAAACAATTTTTTTATCATTTCTGATTTTACTTAAGACAACTCAGAGTTTAAAGGGGTATGCCCATTGCCAAGATCCTATCCCAATACATAGTAGGTAGAGATGAGAGAGTACCAAAATATTTGTAATCGCTATACTCGTAATGAATACTTTGTTAT